>NC_091148.1:22682408-22685502 GCF_041381155.1 Argopecten irradians
CCCCCCCCCCCCCCCCCCCCCCCCCCCCCCCCCCCCCCCCCCCCCCCCCCCCCCCCCCCCCCCCCCCCCCCCCCCCCCCCCCCCCCCCCCCCCCCCCCCCCCCCCCCCCCCCCCCCCCCCCCCCCCCCCCCCCCCCCCCCCCCCCCCCCCCCCCACCCCCCCCCCCCCCCCCCCCCCCCCCCCCCCCCCCCCCCCCCCCCCCCCCCCCCCCCCCCCCCCCCCCCCCCCCCCCCCCCCCCCCCCCCCCCCCCCCCCCCCCCCCCCCCCCCCCCCCCCCCCCCCCCCCCCCCCCCCCCCCCCCCCCCCCCCCCCCCCCCCCCCCCCCCCCCCCCCCCCCCCCCCCCCCCCCCCCCCCCCCCCCCCCCCCCCCCCCCCCCCCCCCCCCCCCCCCCCCCCCCCCCCCCCCCCCCCCCCCCCCCCCCCCCCCCCCCCCCCCCCCCCCCCCCCCCCCCCCCCCCCCCCCCCCCCCCCCCCCCCCCCCCCCCCCCCCCCCCCCCCCCCCCCCCCCCCCCCCCCCCCCCCCCCCCCCCCCCCCCCCCCCCCCCCCCCCCCCCCCCCCCCCCCCCCCCCCCCCCCCCCCCCCCCCCCCCCCCCCCCCCCCCCCCCCCCCCCCCCCCCCCCCCCCCCCCCCCCCCCCCCCCCCCCCCCCCCCCCCCCCCCCCCCCCCCCCCCCCCCCCCCCCCCCCCCCCCCCCCCCCCCCCCCCCCCCCCCCCCCCCCCCCCCCCCCCCCCCCCCCCCCCCCCCCCCCCCCCCCCCCCCCCCCCCCCCCCCCCCCCCCCCCCCCCCCCCCCCCCCCCCCCCCCCCCCCCCCCCCCCCCCCCCCCCCCCCCCCCCCCCCCCCCCCCCCCCCCCCCCCCCCCCCCCCCCCCCCCCCCCCCCCCCCCCCCCCCCCCCCCCCCCCCCCCCCCCCCCCCCCCCCCCCCCCCCCCCCCCCCCCCCCCCCCCCCCCCCCCCCCCCCCCCCCCCCCCCCCCCCCCCCCCCCCCCCCCCCCCCCCCCCCCCCCCCCCCCCCCCCCCCCCCCCCCCCCCCCCCCCCCCCCCCCCCCCCCCCCCCCCCCCCCCCCCCCCCCCCCCCCCCCCCCCCCCCCCCCCCCCCCCCCCCCCCCCCCCCCCCCCCCCCCCCCCCCCCCCCCCCCCCCCCCCCCCCCCCCCCCCAACCCCCCCCCCCCCCCCCCCCCCCCCCCCCCCCCCCCCCCCCCCCCCCCCCCCCCCCCCCCCCCCCCCCCCCCCCCCCCCCCCCCCCCCCCCCCCCCCCCCCCCCCCCCCCCCCCCCCCCCCCCCCCCCCCCCCCCCCCCCCCCCCCCCCCCCCCCCCCCCCCCCCCCCCCCCCCCCCCCCCCCCCCCCCCCCCCCCCCCCCCCCCCCCCCCCCCCCCCCCCCCCCCCCCCCCCCCCCCCCCCCCCCCCCCCCCCCCCCCCCCCCCCCCCCCCCCCCCCCCCCCCCCCCCCCCCCCCCCCCCCCCCCCCCCCCCCCCCCCCCCCCCCCCCCCCCCCCCCCCCCCCCCCCCCCCCCCCCCCCCCCCCCCCCCCCCCCCCCCCCCCCCCCCCCCCCCCCCCCCCCCCCCCCCCCCCCCCCCCCCCCCCCCCCCCCCCCCCCCCCCCCCCCCCCCCCCCCCCCCCCCCCCCCCCCCCCCCCCCCCCCCCCCCCCCCCCCCCCCCCCCCCCCCCCCCCCCCCCCCCCCCCCCCCCCCCCCCCCCCCCCCCCCCCCCCCCCCCCCCCCCCCCCCCCCCCCCCCCCCCCCCCCCCCCCCCCCCCCCCCCCCCCCCCCCCCCCCCCCCCCCCCCCCCCCCCCCCCCCCCCCCCCCCCCCCCCCCCCCCCCCCCCCCCCCCCCCCCCCCCCCCCCCCCCCCCCCCCCCCCCCCCCCCCCCCCCCCCCCCCCCCCCCCCCCCCCCCCCCCCCCCCCCCCCCCCCCCCCCCCCCCCCCCCCCCCCCCCCCCCCCCCCCCCCCCCCCCCCCCCCCCCCCCCCCCCCCCCCCCCCCCCCCCCCCCCCCCCCCCCCCCCCCCCCCCCCCCCCCCCCCCCCCCCCCCCCCCCCCCCCCCCCCCCCCCCCCCCCCCCCCCCCCCCCCCCCCCCCCCCCCCCCCCCCCCCCCCCCCCCCCCCCCCCCCCCCCCCCCCCCCCCCCCCCCCCCCACCCCCCCCCCCCCCCCCCCCCCCCCCCCCCCCCCCCCCCCCCCCCCCCCCCCCCCCCCCCCCCCCCCCCCCCCCCCCCCCCCCCCCCCCCCCCCCCCCCCCCCCCCCCCCCCCCCCCCCCCCCCCCCCCCCCCCCCCCCCCCCCCCCCCCCCCCCCCCCCCCCCCCCCCCCCCCCCCCCCCCCCCCCCCCCCCCCCCCCCCCCCCCCCCCCCCCCCCCCCCCCCCCCCCCCCCCCCCCCCCCCCCCCCCCCCCCCCCCCCCCCCCCCCCCCCCCCCCCCCCCCCCCCCCCCCCCCCCCCCCCCCCCCCCCCCCCCCCCCCCCCCCCCCCCCCCCCCCCCCCCCCCCCCCCCCCCCCCCCCCCCCCCCCCCCCCCCCCCCCCCCCCCCCCCCCCCCCCCCCCCCCCCCCCCCCCCCCCCCCCCCCCCCCCCCCCCCCCCCCCCCCCCCCCCCCCCCCCCCCCCCCCCCCCCCCCCCCCCCCCCCCCCCCCCCCCCCCCCCCCCCCCCCCCCCCCCCCCCCCCCCCCCCCCCCCCCCCACACCCCCCCCCCCCCCCCCCCCCCCCCCCCCCCCCCCCCCCCCCCCCCCCCCCCCCCCCCCCCCCCCCCCCCCCCCCCCCCCCCCCCCCCCCCCCCCCCCCCCCCCCCCCCCCCCCCCCCCCCCCCCCCCCCCCCCCCCCCCCCCCCCCCCCCCCCCCCCCCCCCCCCCCCCCCCCCCCCCCCCCCCCCCCCCCCCCCCCCCCCCCCCCCCCCCCCCCCCCCCCCCCCCCCCCCCCCCCCCCCCCCCCCCCCCCCCCCCCCCCCCCCCCCCCCCCCCCCCCCCCCCCCCCCCCCCCCCCCCCCCCCCCCCCCCCCCCCCCCCCCCCCCCCCCCCCCCCCCCCCCCCCCCCCCCCCCCCCCCCCCCCCCCCCCCCCCCCCCCCCCCCCCCCCCCCCCCCCCCCCCCCCCCCCCCCCCCACCAAC
>NC_091148.1:25016411-25149568 GCF_041381155.1 Argopecten irradians
CTCATCTAGGAGTTACCTCCCCTTATTTTCATCAACCTCACCATGTATATATGTTTTACATAATTATTTGTTTGTACCACCAATATCGGGAGAAGACTAAGATAAGCCACGCCTGATGTCTAATCCAATTGACACTAACATCTTTTTGTCAATAACATATTTGGAAATTGAAATTTGAAATTTACAAAATCGTTCAGATTTTAACAAAGGCATGAGAGAAAATAAGAAGAATATTTTTACTGAATGCTTATTGTGAGTATTCTTTTTAGATTGCCATGATTATTAGCGTTATAGAGACTGAATACTGATATGTTAGTGCCTTAGAGGGTCACCCAAGGCGAAGTTTGACAGTGATGTCCTCGACATGACACTATGCATTCATTGCCCGTGTAGAAAATATTTTACACCTCAAGTAAGTCCTATTGAAAAGGAATATTTATTTATTTACTTATTTACTTTTATTGTCTCGACAGTAGCATAACTTTAACGAGTTGAGACAATAAAGTTGATTTCAAAACAGTTTATGGTTTGTTTGTTTTTAATCAATATAAAAGGTCCAATTCTTTGCATCAAAAAGCAAGTCATCGCATGCGTTGCTTCAAAAGTTCAATTTTCGATTGATCATTAGTTATTTGGAAGTTCCTCTGAAGAATTCTTCAAATAGGAGCAACTCTGTCTCTGTAATAATGCTGATACTAATATAACATGCTAGAGTTATTTCCCATATGTTATTTGAACCTGTTTCTCTCACTCCAAAATCGACCTCTTTGTATCCATATTTCTTTCTACCCTCTACTTTCTCTCTTTTCTATCCTTCTCTCTTTCTTTCTCACCTTTCTCACCGTCACCCTCTCAGATACAATTTTATATAATATGTCGACTGTTTGTTAACAAACATTGTGATTAAATGTCGTTTTATTAAGCTTGTCGAGTTTTTGATGTCTCAGCAAGCTTGCTGAGTTATTGTTGTTTTAGCAAGCATGGTGAGTTTTTGTTAAAACATAATATTTACAAATATTTTTTTTTATTTTGCAAGTTTAAGATTAGACAGAACTTACCCGATATATATTGAGAAAGAGCAGAAAAACTATCCTATAATACAAATGATTACGAGTGATAACACAAAGATCCACAAATATCTTATCTCAGCATCACACTATGTTTCCGGAAATAACGGAAACTGACCAGTCAGGATGTTAGTCTCATCGATGCATAACAAACCGGAAAATGACATAACTAAACCAACTTCATTATGTTTGTTGTGTATCATCAAACTATGTGTCAACTAAACCAATCAGTATATGTCACAAGAACAGTTCTGGTTTGTCTATTTAGTAATTGGGAATAGTATTTTTCCTTTCTTCCTTTATTGTATTTTTTGGCATTTCTTTTACGTTTGGATATTGTGTAGGCGTTTCTGTTCCTTTATCGAGACACACTCTGAAATATAAAAATGATAGTTTCCGTTCATGATTCAAGAAACGGTAAAACTAAAACAAAAGTCCTTGTTTCTTAAATCTACGACTGTTATCTTTATGGATATTCGTTAAAAGAGAGCATTTTTTGACATTTGATAAAAAATTGTTTTTTAAAACGAACAAACTACGGTATAACTTTAAAACATATGTTATAAGTTAGACTGCACTGTGGAGCATGTTTTACGCAATAATGACTATGGTATGTTACTGGTAAGAGATTCTAAATCGTGCTTTGGTTATGACAGTGATGTCTACGTATTATTTTATTTGTTAACTGTTTATTATACTGAAAATATTAGTTACCAAAACACGCCATACTGCCTAGTTGATTAGTTTAGTTTAGTTTATAAAATGAACCTTGAAGGCTCTGGGTTCTGTCCCCAGGCCGAGACACACCATGTACATTGTAGTCTATAAAAGTGGTAGTTTCTGCTCCTGCTTAGCGTTCAGCATTCAGGGAGTGGGACGACTGGTTCGCCCGTTGTCAGTATAATGTGACCGGGTGGGGTGTGTTGCTTGGTGTCTTCGGCGGCATGCTTCAGTGATATAGCACTATAAAAAGGGCAACAGTTCCACTATACAAGAAGACACAACATGAATGTACTGCAGTCTCCCAAAACACGCACCTCGCACAACATACACGCAACACACCGCATACATTGGAGGCCGTCCTTACATGATCATACCTGTTAATAGGACGTTAATAAATTAAACAAACAAACCTTCAATGTATGCAAAGTATAGAAACTGAAGTGTAAAGAATCTTCTTGGACTTTAACAGAGCTATTACACTGATTCACACCCCACTCATATTACATTGACTACGGGCAAACCAGTCGTTCCATCCCTTTTTTATAATGAGCGCTAAGAGGAAGCAAAACATACAACTTGTATATAATATGATGTGTCTAGATAAGAAAGCAGAAGGCGAAACTTAAGACCAAAAGCTTGAGATATTGTTAATCGAGACGTTACGAATATGATAACAGAAAGGATTATACATTTTGGTGTCATTTACGATCCATGCAATAAGGCCAGCAACTACAATCTAACGCCCTACCTATCCGACAAGATCTTCAAGTAATTACTTAAACACCCTATGCTTGTGTTAACTTAGGTGTACGTGGATATGTGCCATGTCTCCAACTAACACGTGTATTGTAACGATGACTTATAATGAAAGGAAATAATGACTACTAGACTTGAACACGTTGATAGCAAATACAGCACTCATTTTCTCAGTTCCGCCGTATATAAACAGTGACAAACAAACAACTAATCATTCAACTAACCATGGAGGCTTCTAACAGCTACGCCGAGAGGAACGTTCATCGATTACTTTGTCCACAAGATAGGGGAGAGTGTTGAAGACTTGAAAGTTGACACCTTAGAACTTGATAGTTTACCACCTACATCAGGCCTGTACGTGTTCTATGTCAAGTTTAACCCTGGGAGTAAAGAAAGGTACCCGATCTACGTCGGAATTACCAGGAGGTCTTTCAGTAAACGATTCAAAGAACATGCCAAAGATGGGGTTATTGATGCTGTATGCAGCAACAAATTTCCAAGTAATCACTCAAATATGAGCCTTCATGCATATCTTGTCCGACTGCATGGATATACACCAAAGTTTATAGAGTCTATTCTTCTGGAAGCCTTTAATTTCTGTCTGAACATGGATGAAAATGGACAGAGAAGACAAATTCTTAACATCGACGATCAATTCGACACCACTGTAAGTAAAGACGCCTTCGACATTTCATGGGGAAACAGTCTCAAAGATGTAGAAAACATAAACAAAGCTTACACAAGTTAAATAGTCAACACGAGTCTACGGAAAATAATAACAGGCCAGCATTGATATATATTAATCTATAATTATGATTGTGTTCTTAAGCTCAGTCGTTTTGGTCTCAAAATTGTATTATCAAAATGAACGACCAGAAATTGTGTCGTGTCGGCTAAACTGACACGACATGCCATATATCATTTAATCATTTGACCATTTAGTGGTGTTGTGCTACATTGGGAGAACAACTTCATGGAGTCAATGGATCATCTACACTGACATTTACCATAATATCTTAGAACATATCTATCATGATGCACTAATACGCACCATTGGATATGCTAGAACACCAGATTATGTTACACACCAATGCATGTCATAAATATGACCAATAATGTTTATTGTTTTACCGACTTGTTTTGATGGTTTTAATATTATGAGATTATGACTAAGAAATAACGACGACGGTAGCTACACGCTGTTTGTTTGAGATAATCAATCTTCCATAATGTAAATTAAATATATATTGTTTTAGTATCTTATCTGTTGAAATATAAATAGACAATGCTGTCTTACGCTTACTAATCAAATTAAATGATATTGGACAAACTTTCATGTCTAGGCTTATTGTTAATTAAAATTATAATGTATCGTTTTAAAATAAATCATATCTAATAACTTTTACTCTTTTGAATTATTCTGTGCGATTCACGTGATTGCTATTTACCATTTACTAAATTATTATTGTGTGTGATTGGATTTTGCGGACGATAAGAATTCGCAAAAAAAAAAAAAAAAAAAAAAAAAAAAAAAAAAAAAAAAACACGGTTACAATCACGTTTACATTTGAATATTTAACCGTTTACAGTGAAATCAAATCAAGAAAACGCTTTGCTTAAGAAATCGAAATGACATTGCCGCAAAAATACCTATAATGTGTATTTAGCTTTAAAGAATGCAAATATTAGAACAACCGGAAAACTCGATCCTCTTTGTACTAATAATAACGGCATAAAGTGGTTAAATGCATTTCTGTAACGTTTTAGCTATTTCACAAAATCCATTTCGTGCGGAACAAGAGATCCCTTAGGGATCTTGGCGCCCACCAAAGAATGATCTATGTCTGACAATGGAAAGATGGATCTTTTCTCTACTTTTTAAACTTTTTTCAAAAATATACTACACAAAAATTTGCTGTTCGCTTCAATACTTTCTGAGAAATAGCGATAACAAACTTAAACTATCAAAATTCAAGATGGTTCCATGGTGGTCATCTTGTTAATCAATCGGTCCCAAATCGCAATATGCACATCTAGGGCCCTCGGGGAACCTACATGTGAAATTTGAGAATGATCAATTAAATACACAACAAGGGCCCCTAGGGGGACCTACACAGGAAATTTAAGAAAGATCTCTTCAGCACTTTCTGAGAAATAGCGATAACAAACTTTAACTATCAAAATCCAAGATGGCCGCCGGCCATCTTGTTGACCGATCGGTCCCAAAACGAAATATGTATAACAAGGTCCCTACGGGAACCTACATATGAAATTTGAGACGAATCCCTTCAGTACTTTCTGAGAAATAGCGATAACAAACTTTAACTATCAAGCTGCCTGGCAGTCATCTTGTTGACTGATCCGTCCCAAAAAGCAATATGCACAACAAGGACTCTAGCGGAACCTACATACGAATTTTGAGACAGATCCCTTCAGTACTTTCTGAGAAATAGCGATAACAAGAATTGTTAACGGACGGACGGAAGGGCGGACGGACGACAGACCACGGAATATAAATAGTATTGACTAGACTCCATTGCCGTGTTATTTTGAGATGAGTTTGGTTAGATAATGATGAGCAATAATTATGTATTTGGCAATCATATAGACTGATTTTCAAAGAAAAATCATCAGACTTTTCTAATTATTTTTTCTTGTAAACAAACGTTTGTTTTAATAAATGTACAAATAGTGGTGTGACAAAAATTCTGGAAGCTGTGGATGCCCCGGTCTCAAGAGAGCTATCAAAAATTGAGAGACTGAATAAACCCGAGCCTCCTGGAGCAATCTACCAAATATATTGACCGAGGAGTAGGGTTAGGGTTATCCACAACGGTTATGTTTCTATTAAAAATTAAAGAAACATATTACATATTACATTTATTCATTTTTCAACTGTGTACGTTGCATTGTCAATCTGATTGAAATACAGATCCTTATAACCACTCCGTTCAATAGAGGCACGTAGTGATAATAAGGATCTGTATTTTAATCAGATTGGTTGCATTGTATAAAGTATTGATGTATGGAAGTGCATGAACATAATACAATACAAAGGGTAACGATCAAATAACGGTTATCGTTTTATTTATTTCATTTTTTTCTTTTATATTTAATTTTCTTAAAATACTAAATTTATCTTAATATCTAGAATTGATTTATTCTGTGGGTACAGTAGTAATAATTATACACATACATATATTTATCACATTATTGGCTGATTGGAAGGAAAAGTGAACAATTTCAATTTCAACAGTATTTTATTGACATTATATACATTTAGCTATATAAGTCCTCTCCAGTTCATATTTTAAGCACAAACATAAATTCATTCTGCATTCATTAATACATACAAATATACATATTGAAGTTACAGTACAGTAAAAAAGTAATTACTTTTTAGAGGGGGATACCTCCAATTTCATTTTTAATAGAAAATGTTTCGGTACAAGTTTAATTATTTGGAATTCATATTCCTAATGATTTTAGTTTTCGAATAGGGATAAGAATCATGCTCATTTATTGACAGACTAACATACAAACACACCATGAGATATTTGGACATAAAGTCCCTGTGCTTATGCACACTGGCCCATCCCCTTGGAATCCGTATTAGAGACTGACAAAAACTAAGCATTTTGTCTTTCGTTGTATATGGAAAAAAATTGGAAGGAGATTTAATTCAATTTTTTATACAATTGGAGTTTATGGTTCTAATATGAATATAGTTTAATCATTCAATTAGATAATTATTAAAGTATAATAGATTCTCAATACCAAATAACCAGTACTCATCCGACCCGGATAGTTAAGAGGGAGTTAGAAATAAATATCAACATGTATATTAGTTTAATTGTACTGCTCGGTGTTACCAAGACCTGTTCTTTTATGGCTTGGTGTCTTCGGCGGCATGCTTCAGTGACTATAACAAGAGGCCCAATGCCTAACGTCATTGACTACTAAGGAAATTAATTAGATATAGTGTCAAGCAAGCTGGATGCTCGGCCCAAGATAGAAGAGAAGTGGCCTATAACAAAGGCCCAAGGGCCTTAACGGTCATTTGACTACCTTGGCAATGATCTTAAAGGAAATTAATTAGATATAGTGTCATGGTAGCTGTTACGAGCTGGACATATGCTCGATTTACAAGCTAAGGTATTGATAAATAAATTTATACCGGGATTATTTATGAAGATAGAAGAGAAGAGTAGGCGACCAGACCCACTGGACCGGACTTAGCAGATGTTCGCCATAATTGAAACACGATCAAATCATCGATGTCAATATTACAAAATAACGGTATAATTCACGGTTAACATGAAAGATAGAGTATTTACCTCATCTATGTAGTCTCTTTAGTTGTCAATCGTGTTATATTTAGGTATAATCCATGATTATTTACGCTAGAAATGAATATATTTAGTCTGTGTTGACAGCATGATGCACAGCTTTCGACATCGGCTATAACAAAGCATTACGTTTGTAAGTACGGCACTGATTGGTTAATATGCCGAAGGCGGATAGAAGCGCGGCACAGATTCATTCTCAGTAGAGATGTCTGCACGCGCTCCTGTTCCGAATACTATATAAACCCTGAAAATCTCACAAATGTCGTCATTCGTTATACATAACGTCCGGAGGCCACTGACCCTTCAACCCAATTGCCATAATGGAAACTTTGGTAAGCTTTATAGCAAAGTAAATTGGGCGGATGACCCGGTGTACACATATTGGAACACGCTTTTAGTGGGGAAATACATTATTCTATATGTATTACGGATTTAACCCACTGGAGAGATTCCCCATGGCGGGAATGTTTGAATGTTCCAAGTGTCACTGTTGATGTAAAGCAATTTTTGCTATAGTCATTTAAGAGTATTTTTCATTATACTACCTATATTTGGTCAAGTGTCATACAAATCCAACTTTGATAAAGTTTCATAATAATCATATCTGGAAAAATATAATTCTCCATATCTAGGAACAAAGATAGTTGCTCCACATTTGGGAACAAGTACGGTTTGCTCCACATACGGGAACAGGATAGGCGTTCCCATATTTGGGAACGAGTTAAGATAGATAATCATTCTTTGTACATCGAGTTTTTAGCTCACCTCATTTATGTAACTATATTGTTGAAAACTTTGACAATTGTAAATAAAATGTTGAACTTTATCTAATTTGTTGCTGGTTTTACTTTTGGTCACGAGTGCTAGGCTGGGAACGGACCTTATAAATTTATGATAACGGACAACTCGCCCACAGGAGTATCTGGGTGGAGCGAACGTTACATTGGCGTCGTCGGCAGGATTAAATTACATCTTGGAATTTTTTCCAAGTTTTTATTTTTATTCCCAGTGTCTAGTGGACCAAGAGTAAATACAGGCTTCAGATAAACACAAATCAACATTTCTAGTGGGGAAATAACCACAACATAAATTCTTTCAAAACTTTAATAAATTATTGGGAAATATGGATTCTGGGGACGAATCCGAAGTCACATTTCCAAAGATGAAGGCTCGCGCATGTAATAGTACAGAGAATGACACAACCGTAGAGGGGATTTCCGATGAGGAAGCTCCTGGAACATCCCATAGGAAACCTGAAAATGTACAAAATAATCCATTCAACATTGATATGTTACTCAATAGAATGGAGGAACAGTTCAACATTATCAGAAAGGAAAACAGACAAATGAAACAAGAATTACATGATGCAGTATATAGTGTAAACAGGGAAATACAAGGTTTACAGGACAAATTTACTAAATTAGAAGATTTGGTACATAACAATGATCAGGAGATAAGACAGATTTTATCCCAGGATAGTAGAAATCCAAACATGTTAAGAAATAGTGGAGGTAATACTGAAAGGGAAAGATGTGTCCAAGGGAATGGAGCAAATATCCCAGGTTATGGTTGTATAAGGGGAGATAATTCTTGCTTAAGTAGGGCAGAGACAATATATAGTAACTCAGGAAGAGGAGATGAAAACTCCCAGCAGAATGTAGGTTATCACTCACCTGAGAGGAGGGGGATAGAGTCAAGGTTTAGGGGGACTCGTAGACCTGAGAGCACAGTTCAATTCATAGATAGGAATGATAACCGTGCAGGATCTCCACCACACTTCAGACAATCTAGACAGACAGTGACTGCTAGACATTCTACTGTTGTTAAACCTCCAAGGTATAATGGAGAGGAAGATTTTGAGGAATATTTGACTCAATTCGAAATTATAGCTCAAATTAACAAACGGGATTATCAAGAGAAGTCTTTCTTTCTAGCCAGTAGTTTGGGGAGTAGTGCACGGACAGTTTTGACAGAGCTAAGTACACATGAAGACAAGACTTTGACTCTTTAGTTGCCTTGCTTCAAGTTCGCTATGGATCTATAGAGCGTTCGGAGATGTATAGGGCTAGGCTTCAAACCAGAGTTCGAGGGAAGAACGAGTCATTATCAGAAGTGGCTCAGTCTATTAGGAAACTAACTAGACAGGCTTATCCGACAGCTGATGAAAAGTTAACTAGTATACTGGCATTAGATCATTTCATTGACGCTTTACAAGATTCAGAAATGAGACTTAGGGTTAGAGAGCTTCGGCCTAAGACTATAAATGAGGCGGAGACACATGCTATTAGACTGGAGGCTCACAGATTAGCAGACAGACAAAGAGGTAAAAACGTACATCAGGTCTGTCAGGAGGAACTACTGAATATACCTGTAAATCAGGTTCAGTTCAGGGATGCAGATCATACCGAGGGAGAACAAGTGGTATATTGGTACTTTGACCAGGAGTATATTGGGTTTGGAGAGAGCCACCAAACAATTAACCCAGACCATCAAAAGTCCCAGTCCAGGTAGCAAGATGCAGAGTGGGAATAGACAACCAAGCGTCTGGAATGGGAATAAAACCAATTTAAATTAGGTCTCATAACCACTATCAGACTAAGCAATCTCAAAATGATAATTCCTCAAAGAATTTCCATACTAGGGGAGATAATCACACAAATTGTCAGAAAAGGCCTAGTCGGACCCATCCAAACAGCAATTATGCTAGACAAGAAAACTGCAGTGGAGGAGCTAATAGCTCTCCAACAGGGAACCAAAATACACAAAGCACCCAGGGAAACTTTTAGAGGCCGATTTCAAGGGTCGGAAGTCGGTGGAGAATGGGAACAGACCCATGGAGATTTTTTTGAACAGTATGAACAATGATAAAATAGGACTTTTCACACGTTGTAAGATTCAGGATAAATATGTCACTCTACTTGAAGATATCGGAGCAAAGGTATCTATTTTAAGTCAATCTTTCATTGAAAGCTTTAGTTCAAAAGAAAAAAATTGAAATAAGCCCTATTAAATTAAACTTAGTTACTGCCACCGGAGAAAGAAAGCCATTTTTAGGCAAATGTAAGCTTAACATAGAACTTGTGACATGGAATTAGAGCAGGAATTCCTGATAGCAGATATTAAGCAGAATGGTATTATAGGCTTAGATTTTATGGCAGCTCATTCCGTTGATATCTTACTTAATAAGAACTGTCTAACAATCAAAGGGAAACATGTTCAGTGCTTCAGATTCCAAGATGGAACTGAGTTTACTTGTAGCAGAGTGTGTATTTCTAAGGATGTAAATATTCCTCCAAATAGTGAAATTATTGTCCCTGGGAGGTTTGTGGATCCTATTTATCGGGATACAACAGCTATATTAGAGAGCCCACACCAGGATTCGTGCAAAGCCACGAGGTGATGCTGGCTAAAAGTGTTGTAAACCCCACTTTAGGCTGTGTGCCTTTAGGGATCAACCAACTAAATAAAAAAAGACCTTCGAAATGTCCCCTGTGTATACAAGATTGAGCTCAGGATAGAATTTTAACCCGGCCGCTGATTGGCTGGCTAATTATGAATTTCAAAAGTAAAAATGTTTTCTGACAGGTAATTATCCCTAGATAACCATGATATCAATTTGGAAATTCATATTGAGATTTAGGTTCAAAATATCAATTTTGATAATGAATAGGTAAAAACATTAGAATTTCCGGATTTTTAGTGCAAAATGGCGCCTGATTTCAATAAAGCTACCCTGGTTGGAGTTTGAGCAGAAGGACCCAAACTTTTTTTTCTATCTAGTGTTATATGAGAACCTAGACTTTAATTATAGAACACAATACCTAACTAATATTTCTTTGTTTTAATAATACAGTACAAGACTTTAACACAGTTTAACACTGTGGTCTATGTAAAATCATTTAGTTGGTTGCTCTCTATAGCGAACGCAACCGGAAGTATAAGAGTCAGTCACTGGAGCCGAGTGAGTCCATGGATACAAAGGTAAGTCGCCAAGTTTGAGAATAATATGTGTCACTGTGACTATGCATGCAGTTTATTTAGAATTGGCCAGTAAGTTAATGGTACATATAACGTAGATTCAGGTAATTAGCACGGCTGTAAACGTGTGTGACATGTGCGTTTAATATCAGATGGGTACGATCACATGGGTGCGCGGTGCATGATTGTCAGAATTTAGTTCACTAGTTCACGGAACTGTATGCATGTTCCAGTTTAGGTGAACCAGGAATTAGCGGTCAAATCAAGAAATTGGGGGGTCAGTCGTCTCTGACATATTGGAGTGCCGAAAGCCATAAAGGTATAAAACATAAGTTACAGCTTATACATTTGAAACTGGTAACATTAAGGGGAGACAATTACATTGTATTACATAATGTCTAGTTTGGGGTGTGGTATTTGTACCTGCCAGGTATCATTGGTGGGAGGGGGTTGGGGTTGGGGTTGGGGGGTCATCTCAGGTAAGCTAATTTAACTAATTGTATTGATTACTTGTAATATTAGGGCTAACTAGTTTATTAAAAGTATGCATTTTATGTTATAATGATGAAAAATACCATTTTGTGAATATTTTTTCCTTTAATGAAACATATTAATGGTGTTTCAGGGTCATTCAAGATTTCCGGAAATATGTGTTGGTTGCACAGATTCCAGTCATGGACAAAGACATGCATCTTTTGTGCTCATTGCAGATTTGATCTTTGATTAATTTGTTTTATTTTAAACAAAAAGGCTCTGGAACCATGTTCCTGGTAAATCTGAATATGTAAAAGGTTTGGTATATCGGGTTTTCTTCCAAAATCTTGACATTTTCTATATAATAGGGGTACCTGATTATGTAATGGATTATCTCCCCTTGGCTGGGGACTTTTCCTATTTTTTTTCATTATATTCAGAAAGTTTAATGATGTAACCAGTAATTAACTTGAACAACTTTAATACTATTTTAATATTTAATACATAATTTGCAATTAATCAACACAGTGTGTAAGTTCAACATTTCATGTTTTCAGAATTACTCCGCGGGTGATTGTCCGAAGGTGAAGTCCTGTCCTGGACAAACCACTTGACCGATTAAGTTCATATTACAGATTTGACATACAGCCGAAATACACTTTACATCATAGGTGAGTATTGGAATTTTAATTTCTGCTAAAGAGATCAACCAACTAACTAAAAAAAGACCTTCGGAATGGCCCCTGTGTATACAAGATTGAGCCCAGGATAGAATTTTAACCCGGCCGCTGATTGGCTGGCTAATTATGAATTTCAAAAGTAAAAATGTTTTCTGACAGGTAATTATTCCTAGATAACCAAGATATCAATTTGGAAATTCATATTGAGATTTAGGTTCAAAATATCAATTTTGATAATGAATAGGTAAAAACATTAGAATTTCCGGTTTTATTAGTGCAAAATGCGCCTGATTTCAATAAAGCTACCCTGGTTGGCGTTTGAGCAGAAGGACCCAAACTTGTTTTTCTATCTAGTGTAATATGAGAACCTAGACTTTAATTATAGAACACAATACCTAATTAATTTTTCTTTGTTTTAATAATACAGTACAAAACTTTAACAAAGTTTAACACTGTGGTCTATGTAAAATCATTTAGTTGGTTGCTCTCTATAAGGTTTCTTAATACTTGTGATACAGTGTATAAGTTACACAAGGATTCTATTTTTGCCACAATAGATGTGGTGGATTTTTGTCAGGACCTACCCCCTGAGGAACTTAGTGTTAATGAGGTTTAAAAAGGAGATTCCTACTCATAACACGGAAACTAGCTTGCCTGAACATTTAGAAAAACTCTTTGATGAATCTCGGACAGATCTTACAGATTCACAGAGCAATGCCCTTAAAGGTTTACTATTAGAGTATCAAGATACATTCTCAAACTCATCTAATGATTTAGTTTCACAACATTAGTAGGGCACACAATAAATACCGGGTCATCTCTTCCCATTCGCCAATACACTAGACGCATACCAATAGCAAACAGAAAAGAAGTAGAACAGGTAATAGAGGATATGGTAGAGAAAGGGGTCATAGAAAAATCAGACAGTCCATGGTGCTCACCAGTGGTTTTGGTTAGAAAGAAAGACAATTCCCTTAGGTTCTGTATTGATTACCGGAAAGTTAATGATGTAACAATTAAAGATAATCATCCTTTACCCCGGATAGATAGCACAATAGATGCCACTCTCTGGATCTCAGTGGATTTCCACTCTGAACTTAAAGAGTGGGTACTGGCAAGTTCGGGTAGCGCCCGAGGATAGGCCAAAACAACTTTCTCCGTTCAAGGAGGAGGGTTATGGCAATTCGTACCAATGCCATTTGCATTGTGCAATGCACCAGCCACTTTTGAGCGGCTAATGGAAAAGGTGCTAGCTAAACTTTCGTGGCAGATATGTATGGTATATCTGGACGATATTATAGTATTTTCAAAAACGTTTGAGGAACATGTAGCAAATTTGGAAACAGTTTTTCAAAGACTAAGAGAAGCTTGTCTAAAGATGAGCCCGAACAAATGTAAACTATTTCAGACGAATGTTTCATTTTTGGGACATGTGGTCAGCAGTGAAGGTGTATCCACTGACCCGGATAAAATAAAGGCTGTGGAAAGTTGGCTTGTTCCTACCTGTGTAAAGGAAATAAGGATGTTTTTAGGTCTATGTTCCTACTATAGAAGATTTGTCCCAAGGTTTGCGGATATAGCAAGACCTTTACATAAACAAACTGAACTATATCAAACATTTTCTTGGGGAAAGACTGTCAGGAAGCTTTTGACAAGTTGAAACGGACTCTTACCAGTTCTCCAATTCTCTCCTACCCCATGCCCGAAGGATTGTATATCCTGGATACCGATGCGTCAAACGTTGGTTTGGGAGCGGTTCTGTCACAACTACAAAATGGAGAAGAAAAAGTCATTTGCTATTATAGCAAGGCATTTAGTAAGACAGAACGGAAATACTGCGTTACTCGGAGAGAATTACTAGCTTTAATCAGCTCAATCAAACAATTTCACCACTATTTGTATGGTCAGTTCTTCAGAGTAAGGACAGACCACGGGGCTTTAACTTGGTTGATTAACTTTAAAAACCGAGAAGGGCAGTTAGCCCGTTGATTTGAATTTTTGTCAACTTATCAATTTAAAATTGAACACAGAGCAGGAATGTCACATGAGAATGCAGATGCCTTGTCCCGCAGACCTTGTGTTGACGAGCAATGCAATCATTGTACACGGGTTGAACAAAAAATATACCCATAACACTAGTATTGATCCCCAAGAGTCAAGAGTACTGAACCCTGAGGAGGATACCATATGTTCACATAAATATACCCGGAACCAAGCATCGAAGGAGGAATCTTCTACCGACAGCAGCAACCCAAGTTCTTCAGGAACGGGAGCTCCATCAGGAAACATATCTCAGGAGTCTGCTGATGAGAAGAACACATATAAAAGTAATCCAGATTGGTCAGGAATCTCTCATACAAATGACAAAACTAAGTATTATTGGATGATTTTCAAATCTTTGGAAATTCATAATGAAATTCTTTGTCACAAATGGGAGCAGACTGAAGGGAGACAACCAATTTTTCAAACCTTACTTCCTCAATCGCTTGTTCATCTAGTGTTGACACATTTACATAATGGAATTAGTGGAGGACATTTAGGAATAAAGACAACTCTTCTTAAAATAAAAGAGAGGTACTTCTGGTACAAGATGAAAACAGACGTTGAGGGATGGTGCAAGACCTGTGATCAATGTGGTGCTAGGAAATCACCAACTAAGCATGCCAAAGCTCCTCTCAAAACTTACCAAGTTGGTGAACCTATGGAGAGATGGGCCATAGATGTCCTTGGACCCCTTCCTTTAAGCTTTGTTTGTTTGTTTGTTTGATTAATTAACGTCCTATCAACTCCTTTAAGCAATAGTGGAAACATGTACTAATTAGTAGACTATTTCACAAAATGGGTGGAGGCTATCCCAATACGGAATCAGAAAGCTGTCACTGTAGCTAGGAAATTCGTTGAAAGAGTAGTTACAGCTTTTGGTGTGCAACTACATTCCGATCAAGGAACTAACTTTGAGTCTGAAGTGTTCCAGGAAATGTGTAAACTTTTAGGTATTGAAAAGACTCGTACCAGTCCATACAGACCCCAGTCTGATGGTATGGTAGAGAGAGCAAATAGAACTATAGAGTATATGCTATCTGCTTTTGTATCTGATAATAAAAAGGATTGGGACGAACACATCTACTTACTGATGTTGGCTTATCGGTCGTCTGTACATGAGTCAACTGGAGTATCACCTTGTGAAATGGCATTTGGACGAACGTTAGTCTTCCTGTTGATTTAGTTCTTGGGAGGCTTCCAACTGGAAATACAAACATAAAGACAGATTATGTTAATGAACTATCTGACAGAATAAAGGTCATACATGACTTTGCAAGGAAAAGACTGAAATTAACGCATGACCACATGAAAAAAGAACATGACAGGAACATACAACTCAACCAATTTGAACCTGGAAGCTCTGTATGGTTATACAACCCCAAACATAAAGGAGTGGGATCAAAATTACATTGTCATTGGGAAGGTCCTTACCAAGTGATACATAAATTAAATGATCTGTTATATCGGATTAAGAAGAATCACAGGAGCAAAGCAAAAGTTGTTCATCATAATTTACTTAAGGTCTATAATGGATCAGAGAGCAATAGTCAGTAGGGGCATTGTATAAAACACCCTTCATACTAAAGTTATATTCAGTATTATGACTTTCGATCCAAAGGATTTAAAATCCATTGTCACTGGGAGAGACCTATTGGATCTAGTAGTAATCAGTGATATTATTTATTGGGTTGAGAAATCCCAAGGAGCAAACCTAAGCTTGTTCACCATATTCGCACTTAAAAAATTGAGGTACAAATATCTCTGGAGCAACTGAGGAAATTCCTTTAAAGGAAAATTAAGATTAGTAAATCAACTTTCATGATGTGTAATTTAATATGAAATATTAGTTAAAATAAATATTGTATCTTTTGCAGGAGATTACAAGGTTCGAGTGCCAGATGTGTAGAACAGATTATGCAAAGCTATACTTTGCGGAGCGCCATCTGACTGCAGCTCATTCAGGGTTCATTTTCCGTTGCTCAACTTGCAGAGGATTGGCGAACCGAGTAGACGAACGGCATGCAAAGTGTACAGGTGGCAGTATGGAAACTGTCAAAAGAAATACCATGACTTTCACCCCTGCTGAGCAGGAGGAATTTACTAGATTTAAAGATGCTCCACCGCCGACAAATGGTATTTTTTCACTATCAAAAACAGGAGCAGACGATTTAGTATTTTTCTTCAGTTACAAAAGTTACTTACTTTACACTATTACCACCATTGAAAAGTTTGAGCTTCTAATTTTACTTAAAGTTAAATATACGAAAAATAATTAATTGCATCCCGAAAAAATTCCGTGGCACTATATCTTATATGGAATGAAGTAATGATTGCGCATGCACCAAAGGCGAAATAAATTATTTAATGTTATTTTTTGTGTTAAGTAGGCATATATATACACGATCAAACACCAATTATTGTTCAAATAATGAATACCATTTATGCTCTGTCGGCGGTGGAGCATCTTTAAGAGAGGGAGAAGGGAGTTTATTAAGAAAATCTCCCGGGAACCAAAGACTCCGCAGGAACGGCAGGAGGCCCGGAGGGAGGCAGAACTACGGGCGAGACCTGCAGTTGTACAACCACCTCCCAGACCCACAGTTAAGGCACGCCCACCAAAACTAGCTTCAGTGGTGCGGAAGGTCGTCCCAAGTTCAAGTTCTGCTAGCAGAACCCAGGAGCAGGCTACTATCAGGAAGAGAACACAACCTTCGAAGCCGCACCAACCCAAGAGGAGCTGGGCTCCGAAACAGCCTCGTCTATTTACCTCTTCGGAGGAGGACAGCTCTGAGTAATCAGAGCGGAAGTTCTCTGAAAACAGCAGAAGACCTGATCTTCTCTGATGACTACGTTCATTTAACTGATGAGGAGGAATTACTGGGAAAGACTGAAGGTCCAACGCAAAAGGGAACTGAGGGCCAAACAGAGGTGATTGCCAAAGGGGATAATACTGAGGATCTGTTAACACCTGAGCCCTACCTTGAGAAAGCAGATGAAGATCCTAAGCTGCTGCAGGAACCGGAGGGCCAATCAGAGGTTAAGTCCCAAGGGGAGACTGAGGACATATCACCGTTGGAACCAGAGACCAATGTTCCCCAGGAACCGGAGGGCCAGACAACAGCTGGTTCCCAAGTCATTGAGCCTAGCCAACCCGAAACAGACGATGGATACAGTGTCAGTTCCACTCCAATCACTTACCATCAATCAGACAAAAAATCCTCCAAAATGCTATAAATCAGTCACAAAGGCTAATTCTCAATCTCGGGGGTGAGAGATTTGCGACTTACGGCCGAGGAGGGACTTCTTTGTCGAATGGTACAGAAAGGTTCCCCTCACCAACCATACGAGACGGCCAGTAAGTTCGCCTACTTCCTTGCTCGAGATGGAAAACATTTCAGGACCGTTCTCAACTATCTACGAAACAAGACCGGGGCACCTTCACATAGGACCTTGCCAAATGGAGTTTCGTGAGCTTGAAGAGTATTAGTGAGCAAAGTATTATGAGTAAGCAGGATTAGTTAAGATTATTGAAGAAAAACTGGGGAACTATTAGGTTTAGAAATAAATGGGTTGGGGGGGGGGTGGACATAATATATGTAGTTAGTGTTTTACCCCAGGGGCACACATAACCCTTAAATCTATGTATGTATATTGTAATACGTGAAAAGGGTAATCCTATGTATTGTTTATTAGTGTTACATGTTTGTTTTAATTAGATAACTTTGGATATTGTATATCTTAAAAAGTAATATAACCAGAATGGTCTTCTTTATATTTAAAAAATAATAATGATAATAATATTAATAATTTTGACATGGAAATGTTCATTGTCAGAATAGTGGGAAATACATACCTTAAGAAGGCTCGACATAAGAAGGCTGGACATTATTCAGATTCATACTGCCTTCGTGGACCCATGCTGAAATTTAATTAAAAAAGAGATAAATCGGGACGAATTCTTACGTGGAAGGGGGTAGGTATAGAGTATCATAATCAAGACCATTCCAAATTTTTATTTTTATTTTTTTTACAAGTATTATCCTCACCAATATTATCAGAGGAGACATGTGTAGTCTAAGGGAGATAACTCTCCATTTTTAATAGTCAGGTCTAGAGGATTTTCAAATGTTACAAAATTTAACAGCATTTTTGCTCAATAATATAGTATAGAATAAATATATTGCCTACCTATTGATCAATAAGGATCTAGTATTTAATATTAATAGATGAATCTGAAATGCCAATACTTATTAATCTTATTCAAGGAGTATAAATTGAACATGGTCCTACAAGTAAGAGTACGTGTATGTACACAAGTAATACATTATTTTTTTTTTACAAATTTAAAAATTTACGTTGTCTTATAGTATCTTCATTATATATTGTGGGAACAATTATTTCTGTATTGTTATACTTACCTTAATTATTTCTGTATTGTTATACTTACCTGTAATCTTCACTGTATCAAAAACGCTTTCAGAAGGAGTGTATACTGGAATGGAAATAGAAATTGTGTATGGATTACCCATTTTGTACCGCTGTACATGGGAAGGATTAATTATCCTAATTATTTAAATACTGTAAATATAGAATACACTTGTGTATGGATTACCCATTTTGTACCGCTGTACATGGGAAGGATTTATTATCCTAATTAGTTAAATATTGTAAATATTAAGCACATTTGTGTATGGATTGCCATTAGGTACTGTTGTACTTGGAATTTATAACTGCATAACTATTTTTTATTATTATTGTACCTGTCTTTATATTGATAGACAGCATTTTTGTGTTCAAACAGCAGTTGTACAGCTGTACACTGTATTACCAATACTACTGTGTATATGTAAATATTTTTCTTTTCAAATGAGAGGGTCAAAGTAAATTTTATCAATATTCGAATTGATACAAGTTCTAAAATTGTTCAATATATTGTTAATATTCAGAAAAAAACAATGTGAAGAATCTTGTTTTGTACATCAAATTGAAAACTAAGCTGTGTATATTATTAACTACATTGTTGTTCAATCATATTGTTTGACAAATTATAGAATTTCTAAGAAATTATCAATTTTATAATATTACACGAGGCTCAATTATAGAAACTGTTGTTATACATTGATTGTGAAGATGAAATAATTTTACATAATAATTTGTCTTAAAATTTCATTAATAGTTACAAACTGTGTATCTGATAAAATGATTTGATGATAAAATTCCAAGATGATAATATATAAACTCTGAATTTAACTTTACAAAGTTGTTTGTTCCTTAATTGGAAAAAATACAACTGGGGATGGCTCAAGATGATGGAAATATTTCACGAAGCTTGTACAACACGCATATCATTATTAACTTCAATGTTACTAAATTGTTGGGATGGCGGGAAACCAGCTGGATGGCTGAGTCAACTTCAGTAAACAATATGTTTAATCATGTTGAATCCGGTATGGACCACACCAACGTGAAAATAGTATATTGGAATAAAATTCCAAGGATACTTCCCATCTTATATTCGGTTATTAATAATCTCAAGGAAGAATTTGCAGAGTCAGTATACGGGCCTAGCGAACCCAAAATACTTTCTCGGATTACTATAGTCACGCGCCGCGGAGCACGTGACATGCACCTGTTATCTTGTAAATTCGAGATTAATTAATTAGCATTCGGGACGAAATGCTTTACGTGGAAGGGGGTAATGTTACGAGCTGGACATATGCTCGATTTACAAGCTAAGGTATTGATAAATAAATCTATACCGGGATTCTTTATGAAGATAGAAGATAGAAGAGAAGAGCAGACGACCAGACCCACTGGACCGGACTTAGCAGATGTTCGCCATATTTGAAACACGATCAAATCATCGCTGTCAATATTACAAAATAACGGTATAATTCACGGTTAACATGAAAGATAAGAGTATTTACCTCATCTATGTAGTCTCTTTAGTTGTCAATCGTGTTATATTTAGGTATAACCCCTGATTATTTACGCTAGAAATGAATATATTTAGTCTGTGTTGACAGCATGTTGCACAGCTTTCGACATCGGCTATAACAAAGCATTACGTTTGTAAGCACTGCGCTGATTGGTTAATATGCCGAAGGCGGGTAGAAGCGCGGCACAGATTCACTCTCAGAAGAGATGTCTGCACGCGCTCCTGTTCCGAATACTATATAAACCCTGAAAATCTCACAAATGTCGTCATTCATTATACATAACGTCCGGAGGCCACTGACCCTTCAACCCGATTGCCATTATGGAAACTTTGGTAAGCTTTATAGCAAAGTAATATTTAGTTCCTGCACAAACGTTGAAATTCTGATGCCAAATGTTGGTATGAGCTTTTGATTTTGTCTGAACATGTCCTGGTGTTGTGGATTAAATACAAGATCGAATGCGGGGTTTTTGGGATTGGATTTCAGTTGAGCAGCATACTGTCAGAGATGGCTCATTAGCTTCCACATGGAGACTCTTCACAGGTGTTTTTCGAAAAGCTCCAAGTGCCAGACGCAGTCCCTGATTCTGGATAGGGTCAAGCATCTGTAGATAGGAGCTGCGAGCCGATCCATAGACAATAGAGCCGTAGTCAAGTTTTGATCTGATAAGTGCCCGGTAGATACGCAGAAGCATTTCACGGTCTGCACCCAAATCAGAACAGAGACACGTAGAATGTTGAGCGCCTTCGAGCACTTATCCTTCAGATGTTTTATGTGTGGCACAAAGAACAGTTTCATATCAAATGTTAATCCAAGAAATTTAGTTTGTTCAACTACTGGAATTTTAATTACATTGAGTGTGAGGTCAGGATCGTTGTGTGGTTTTCGTTTTTGAAAGAAATGCATGCAGACAGTTTTTGACCTTGAAAATCTAAATCCATTTTCGTCAGCCCAATATTGTAATTTGCCTAAACATTGTTGTAGTTGACGTTCTATAGTGTGCATATTCCTTGATCTGTAGCAGATCAAGAAATCATCCACAAATAGAGACCCTTCCGTAGATTGGCCAAGACATTTGGTTATGCTGTTAATTTTTAAGCCAAAAAGTGTGACAGATAGGATACACCCTTGAGGGACACCCATCTCCTGTTTTTGTGTTTCTGAATAAGTTGAACACGTTCGAACTTTGAAATGCCTGTCAGATATAAAATTTGATATAAACTTTGGCAAATTACCACGTATACCGATATCATGGAGATCGTTCATGATTCCATATTGCCAAGTTGTGTCGTATGCCTTTTCAAGGTCAAAGAATACGGCCACAAGATGTTGTTTCTTGGCAAAAGCTTCTCGTATAAATGTTTCTAGTCTAACTAAATGGTCTACCGTTTCCCTGCGGTTTCTAAAGCCGCTTTGCAAAGGACTTAAAATATTGTTTGATTCCAGGAACCAAACTTATCTAGTATTTATCATACGTTCAAGAGTTTTACAAATGCAGCTCGTCAGTGAGATAGGACGATAGTTATTGGCATCAGTAGCATCCTTCCCGGGCTTCGGAAGGGGTATAATTGTAGATTCCTTCCAAGACTCGGGAATTTTGCCAGAAGAATAGATTTGGTTAAATATAGTTAAAAGACAATTTAGTGAAGCGACTGGTAATTGTTTTAAAACATATGGAATTTCGTCTGGTCCAGTTGCCGAGTCCTTTGATTTCTCGAGGGACTCGAGCAGTTCTGGTAGCTCGAAAAGGCATATTGTAACTTTCAGTATTGGAGGATTTAAAATTTAGACGTCTCTTTTCCTTCTCTTTTTTAAATTTTTGGAATTTTTTGGAATGATTTTTGACCGATGAATGTTCAGAAAAATTTTTGGTGAATGCGTCGGCTATTTCGGATTTTGTAGAAAAGATTTTATTTTTGTTGAGGTGGGAGGATCGCGTTGTTTTTCTTTTCCAACTAATTTTGCCAATCATTTCCCAAACGTTCTTCGAAGATGTATTGGAGTTAATTTTTGAAACGTACTCTTTCAAAGTACTTTTCTTGTCGGACTTAATAGACCTTCGAGCTTTAGCTCTCCTTATTTTAATTTTTTTTTATAGTTTGAGACGGTTGGCGAAGCCAAATACCGCCTCAGAGCGGAATTTCTACTTGATCTATTGATAAATGAATCATTTGAGAGAAGGAACTTTGTAGGTTTTGGCACGGATTTTGGTATGGTTTTTGTAGCGATATAAGTGAGCGCTTCTGTGAAACTTTTAATGGGGTCATCGAGGTTCAAAAAAATATCCTCGATGAGCTCCTCGGCGCATAAGGTTTTAAACTGAGCCCAATCCGCCTTATGTAAATTCCAACGAGGAATCGGCTCCTCAAGTTTTGGTGACCTTATGTTTTTTAATAAAATTGGAAAGGGATCGCTTCCACAAAGATCATCGTTGACCCTCCAATCATAATCCAGAAGAATTGATGGATGGCATAACGATAGATCAATGTGGGTAAGCGAGCCAGAGGTAGGGTGTAAATATGTTGGGACATTGGTATTATAAAGGCATAAGCTGTTTTTATCAATAAACTCTTCAATACGTCTACCTCTATCATCAGTACCTGGGGAGCCCCAGAGGCTATTATGACCGTTAAAGTCATCCATGATCATATATGACACCGGTAGTTGCGATACGAGGTTACTTAGTTCATCACAACTAACTGGATTATTTGGAGGTAAATATATAGAACAGATTGTTATTTTTCTGTGAAGAGTTGCGCTTACGGCAACAGCTTGTAGGGTGGTATTTAGCTGGATGTGTCTGTGGGGAACGTTTTTATGCCCCGCCACCGCCACACCACCTGATGCCCCTGGTGTTGTTGTTAGATTTGTTGTATTTCCGGAAAATTTTATTTTTTGCTTACACTCACTTCAATAGACGTGGGTTTTATAGCAAGTGGACTTAAAGGGCACTGACGAAAGTTTAGTGTTTTGCTTTTCGTGTGATTTCGTTGTCAGTTAATGTGACCGGGTGGGTGTGTTGCTTGGTGTCTTCGGCGGCATGCTTCAGTGATATACACTATAAAAAGGGCAACAGTTCCACTATACAAGAAGACACAACATGAATATATCCCAAACGCACCTCGTTACATGGGAGGCCGGACCATAGCTGTTAATAGGACGTTAATAAATCAAACAAACAAACAAAATCCACAATTTTGCTACTATCAAAAGTTCGGCTGACATTGACCAAGGGAGGTAATCCAATGTTCAATTTTTGTTTTTAGGTATCGCGATACAAATAAATTGTACACGATGCATTGATGCACCACCAAGGGATGCAATACATTGATGCATCCATGTGAATCGTTAAACATCTACTATAGGTCATCCTTACCCTTGATTGTCCAGTAAAAAATACGAAAAATAGCGACCCAACCTCCAAATAAACAGAATTTGTTTCTGCTTTTTGGGTTGGAGGATCTTAGTATTTTGCCGTGAAAAAAGTCGCCAAAAATCATATGTTTGGAAAGGCGTTTTTTTTCCAACACCCGAGAAATAAGAAAATATTAAGATATCACACTTTTGACCACTTTTAAAGTACAATATCTGCTATTTCTGCAATTCTTGAAATATGAAATCGGGTATATAGTTAGACAAACTTTAGGTTAGTACAAGTAAGTTGAAATGATACAATAATTTCTATCAATCCAAGAAATAAAGAAGGATGAAAACGGCTCAAAACCTTTTGAATTTAGCTAGCATTACCGTTTTTGTTATTTTTAGATGCAAACATGTATAAAATCTTACCCTGAACAATATCAGTTTAGGTTTTATGTCTTAAAGAATTACTTTTTCTTTGACATTAATGCATGATCGATAATACATAAGCTAGAAAAAAAAACTAAATATTAACCTGTCAAATTGACTGATCGTGCCAATTTGAAGTGTTTTTATACTTATATTTGTGACAAAACACCCATTTTGGTAGTGAATATTTCGGAAAATAAAAAAGCAAATGCTTCCAAATATGTTTATCCTTTTTTGTTTATTTTGTACGTATCATTTTGATTATTTGTTGTAAAAACGGTATAAATATGCACATATTATTTAATAGTAAAAACTTCCTATGACGTTAATTTGGCTTAATACCAAAATGTCTAAGTCCATAAATCTGCAATACAAAAATCTTAAATATGCTTTATTCGTTTGTCATAAAATTTCATCAGTAAAAAATCAGAACTGTGTTGAATTTCAGCTATAAAATTGACATTGAACTTTTATTTTATTCCTTTATCTCATTGAAAATTATGTAATTGCCATCCAGTTCCATTATGGAAAAAATAAAAACTGACCTATTCAAATATTTGATCAAAAAGACACTTAAATCTCACTTTATAAAGAACGCTCCATTATGGTGGTAATATCTGCCAAAGGAATTTGCAATCTGATTAGCCACAAAATAGATATTCACATTTTTGATATTTCAACTTAAGGACTTAGTCCTTAGAGAAATTTAAGTCAAATTGGCACTAAATGAGGATTTGATCAATCTTATATGGAATATCGTGATAAAGTTGTCTCTTTTAGGTGAGTATAGCCCACATAGAATCTGAATTAATAACTATCTAAACACTTGAGACGGTGCCTACTGAATAATTCTTGAATAAAAGACATATTCAATTTGGACTTCAAATATCCTTGGAAAAGGCCAAAAGATCAACTTTGAGCAACCATGTTATCTCCGGTAGTGAAAATAAAATGTTTTACTTTTAAAGCCTTCAATCAACAAGTTTTATTTAAAAAGATTCCACCAAAATGAGTATCAATGGTATTGTTGATGATAACAATTTTTTATCTTAACAATCCAACAAAAGCATATTTGGCTGCTGCAAGGACATAAATATGCAATTTTCATGTTGTCATAATTTTCCCCTGTGTTGATTTCAACTTATGTTTTTGGTAATCTGTGCTGTCCTTATAACGTTCTTACCATACAGTAATTTCCTAAAATCTCACGATAACCATGTTAGTTTGTATGTTTGTTTGAGTTTTACGGCCCGTCGACAACTAAGGTCATTTAGGGCCAAACTACAAGTCATGCATTAATATCAGGATAAAAGATCAGGGTAAGAAAAGGCAAGTAAGGACTAAAACACAGATTGTAAACGTTTATTTGATGAAAAAAAGGTTTGCATGGGATAAAATAGTTTTGGCTAAAACACATGAGAAAACTCATGCACAATGTTGATGAAACCATGAAATGTTGAGTTGATACGATGATATGATGAGAAAACGTTCATATTTTGTTTGAAATACCTATCTCTTTGAGATAATTGAAAATACGATTATGTCTCACGGCATGAAACAAAGTGTACATGTCGGATACATCATAGTACTTATCTCGTATGTGTTTAAAATCAATACAATGCAATTAAACATGCTCCACTGTGAGAGGAGAATCACATGCATGTCATGTAGGAGGATCCTCCCCTCTCAATAGATAGGAGTGTGTAAAATATGTGTGTCCAATTCGGAGCCGAGAGAGAACAACTTCCTCTCTGCGGTCTCTCTGACTGGACAGGTTAGGATTAAGTGTAGGTTGTATTTTAAACAGTTTATTGTTTGTTTCGGTAGACCACCTTTGTTGTCAATGGGTGTTTAATGGCCGACTGAATGTAAGGTTTGATGTCGGTGTATGGTAGTTTCAAATGTGTTTGTGCTAGGCGAAGAGCAGTCTTAGCTGCTTTATCGGCCTTTTCATTTCCCTTTATACCCACATGGCTGGGAATCCAGAGATAAGTAATTTGAGTTTTAGAAGACAATCGAAATGTTCGGATCAAAAGATTTTGGATTAATGTGTTTCTAGGGTTTCTTGATTTCAAAGCCTGAAGAACCGAAAGAGAGTCGGAACAGATAATTGCCTTTTCAATGCGGTGTTCTTCGATATGGTCAAGCGCCAGACCGATAGCACATGCTTCCGCAGAGAAATGGAGGCAACATCCGGGAGTCGGATAGAGGAGCAGTGATTAGATGTACAGCATGCTGCGGCAACATTATCACCATCTTTTGATCCGTCAGTGTAGATCTGAACATGGTCAGGGAAAGCCCCAATGCACTCCCGAAAGGAGGATTTGTGTTCTTCGGGTAATGCACTGGATTTTGCCCTCTCATGTAGAGATAAATTGATATCAGGTGTTTGAATGAGCCATGATGGTACATCCGATACGGTGTTCTCGTCAATGGTGTCGAAATTTATATTTAGTTCCAGCAACAATTTTGAAATTCTGATGCCAAATGTTGGTATGAGCTTTTGATTTTGTGTAAATATTTCTTGATGTTTTGGATTGAATACAAGGTTAAATGCGGGATTGTTGGGGTAGAATTTCAGTTGAGCAGCATACTGTAAGGATAATTTCTTTCGTCGATCGTCTAGAGATGGCTCATTAGCTTCCACATGAGACTCTTCACATGTGTTGTTCGAAAAACTCCAAGTGCGAGACGCAGTCCCTGATTCTGTATAGGGTCAAGCATCTGTAGATAGGAGCTGCGAGCCGATCTTAGACAATAGAGCCGTAGTCAAGTTTTGATCTAATAAGTGCCCGATAGATACGTAGATTTTTTGTTTGTTTGATTAATTTACGTCCTATTAACAGCTATGGTCATGTAAGGACGGCCTCCCATGTATGCGATGTGTTGCGTGTATGTTGTGCGAGGTGCGTGTTTTGGGAGACTGCGGTATGTTCATGTTGTGTCTTCTTGTATAGTGGAACTGTTGCCCTTTTTATAGTGCTATATCACTGAAGCATGCCGCCGAAGACACCAACAACACACCCCACCCGGTCACATTATACTGACAACGGGCGAACCAGTCGTCCCGGTGACACCCTTATATCCCTACGGCCCAATAGTCCGAAGGCCCGTTAGTCCGAAGGCCCAATAGTCCGAAGGCCCGTTAGTCCGAAGGCCCAATAGTCCGAAGGCCCGTTAGTCCGAAAATTAGTAAATATTGCAAGTTAGAGAGTTGTTATTATTAACGTATTTTGACGAAAACATTTTTCGGCACTGATGATCTGACAATTTCTATGGACAGAAAGTTGTCATTTCTTCATGAGCTATGCCAGGTCAAAATTACATCAAAATAAGAAAAATAGATAAAAAAAATAAAAATAAATAACATCTTACATTTTATAGGATATCTCACAAGCATACATTCTATGGATTATCTTACAAACATGCAAGCTTTAAAATGTCCGATTGTTAGCCTTTTGTACACTGTATTGCATTAGGATTAACATTGCTTCATGAATAAATGATGTATATAATTAAATCTTATCGAAAAATGACTTTTATTATACCTGTAAACGTCGTTATTTTGTACAAAATATATACATGTATTTAAGGACTTATATTTTTGCTTCCCCATTCTTTGAATAGTTTATTCTACCCATAATGATGGAAATGGTCCGCATAATGATATTTTTCGCGGAAATATTAAACAGGATCACATTGTACATATACAAAATAATACTCTTTAATATCAGATACGTTTATGTATTTCAAGATTATGCTCTTTTTGAAAATACGCTACATTTCGTTGTTTCATATCATTTTCCGTATCAATTCTATAGTCACATACATGTAAGTATACCTTAGCAAGTTTACAACAAATCTTTTGCATCGAAAACTGTAATAAACGTTTGTTTCATTTCAAAAACTATTCGCATATAAATCCCAATTGTATTATCTGTTTTCGGACTATCGGGCCTTCGGACTATTGGGCCTTCGAGGACTGACGGGCCTTCGAGGACTACTGGGCCGTAGTGGATATTAAGGCGGTCACCATTGTCCCACTCCTTGTATGCTGAGCGCTAAGCAGGAGAAAGAAACTAACCTGCACCAATTTTTTATAGACTTTGGGGTGTGTCTCGGCCAGGGGACAGAACCCAGAGCCTTCCTCACAGGGGCGAACGCTCAACTCGAGGCCAAAAGTGAGGCGGTAGTCCAAGGGAGGCATTAGGAAGGATAAAGTTAGTTATGTGAAGAAGAGAAAAATAAGATATAGATTGGTCCTATGAGATTTAGTCGCCTTTTACGATTGATCATGCAATAGACACACCATTGACAAAATTCTACATAGGTTTTTGTGATGTGTGACACTCTTCCAATACGCCTTACCACGGTATCCATATGGACAATTTGGCAAACTAAATCTGTTACACCTACTGACTTAAATGCAATTGTATGCCATAAAATTAGAAAATAATGCTAGCAGTTAATTTTTGTCAACTTCGAATTTGAAAAGGAAACTGCTCCAAAATTTAAAGTAATATTCTTGTTGTAATAAAATAAAACATCGATATCACATATGTTAGCAGAAATACGCAGAGACACATAAGTTCACTTCATGTGTAATTTATTTACTGTAGAAGCAAAACGAAATGAACACTTACGATTTTTGCTGTTTCTGTGTCCAAATACGAATAAAATGTTTGTAGGCCTTGATTTTGTCACACGGGTTTGGTTGAGGAAGTACCCGGGTCCGAAAATGCGTGCCCGGGTACCCGTCAAAGTACATGTAGGAAACATGTGTAGGCCTTCCCGGCCGGGTATCCGTCAAAATAGGAAACATACTGACATATGTCTGTGTAAACGTAAAATTCAGTTACAAGAAGTACAAAGTAGCACTCTTGTTCTGTTTTTATTCACAAAAGATGACACTTCATCTGCTTACGACATGTTCACAAGCAACATTGTTGCAATTTTTATTTCCCGTGATCGGAGAACTGATCATGAATGGCGCACATGTTTACTGTCACTATCGGTATGCTGTATACGATAACACCAGAGGCTATCCGAATGAGGACTACGTCGCTCTTCTGTACTCTTGTTGCGCATACATATATGTGCGGTAAAACAACATCTGTCAAGGACATTCTGGGCTCTGTCAGCTTGTTACATTACGATTGTATGATGATGTTACCGATTGGTATTAAATTGATATACCAATGCCAGTTGCAGTATTGGAGAATAAATCTCTCACATTTCATCATGATTACATTGAAATTTGCTCTTCTGAAGATAGCCCCAAATAACATCGGTAAATTGTACCACTAAGCTAACTCACGAAGTTGATACGTTCACATAGGAATATATATCGAGTACCTAGGTACGGATCGGATACTTAAATACCCTAGTACAAAATTTAGTACCCATACCAGAAGTTCATCCTATTATACAAATGACTTGCAAGACTTTAGGTCATCGATCGCTATCATTCGTGCAAATTTTTCTCACTCTTTTTCATTAATAGAAAACAATATTATAGTTTTGGACACATTTTTTGAAACTATAACATTTAAGGAAATACCATAGATTTTTTTCATGCAATCATAATTACACTATGACAGCATATTTGCTTTAGAAAGCGGATTTTTCATAATGGATGCTACAGATTTCCCTATTAAGAAACCCAGTGCACCAAGGGCTCAACAAGCTACATTTTCGACGTACAAAAATAGAAATACGATGAAATCGTTAATAGGTTGTACACCCGTAGGGCTTATAAACGTCATTAGTCCAGCATATTGTGGGTCCACTAGTGACAGATTGTTGAACGCAGCCAATTGAAAAACATGTGTGATCCTGGTGACAATCTGATGGCATTTTCGCATCACGAGATGTGACAATAAACATTCCCACTTTTATTAAAAAGAAAAATAGGATGACTGGTCAAGCAGTAATAAGAGACAGGAAGATTTCAAGTAAACGAGTGTACATTGAAAGACTTATAGGATTAGGCAAAACATATAAGACACAGCCACTTACAAGTACAGAAGCTGCTTTATCAACTGAAATAGTGTAAATTTGCTATATATTGTGTAATTACTGGTCAGTGATTGTGTCATCAAATGCATAACTTAATATATATATAGATAGCAATACAGATCAAATTATGTAGTTTATTCAGAATATATTACATGTACAATGTAAGGGTGTGTATTGTAAACATGACCATGCATATTTATCCATAAGCTGTGAAAATTTTTACTTCAATCACATAATAACATTTGAAAGTTTGAGATAAATTTAATGCATAAAGTTCTGCATTAAAATTGATAACCCTGTCTTTTGCTTTCAATATTAGTCATTGGGAATGAAGAAGTTACATATAGTCACTTCAAAAATGATGGCCTTAAAAAATCAGAGAAAGCGCTATTATAACCGAATAGATGCCGTTTTTATTAAAGTACATTTTTTCATGAACTCGATCTGCGATGTTTCCTCAAACCAATATGCTGCAGAATGAAGCGCGTCATCAGTGATGTAGTGCAATCCTTGATTAGATTTAGAATGTCTGTAAAAGTCAATGAGACTTTCTTCTGCCAGAACAGAAACATATTAATAAGTATATAGTTATGGCCACCTGTAGCACAAAAGCTGACCTTTAAATTTGGGCGTATGGTGGGGAGTTGTGTACCTTTTTGGAATAACCAACGCTCCTCCACCGATGTCATTCCCCTGTTGATGAAAAGGCAAACAGTATTGTAGGGATAAATAATTGTCAAATCTGAATTGAATATTTACACGATCCGTGTTGAGACAATGCTAGCTAGGAGTAAGAGAACAATACTCAAGGTAATAGGAGTCATGGTATTCGGTATGTAACCAATGTGTACCAACCATCGTGTAGATAATCAGGATTCAAATGCAAATTTGCTGCGACGTTGCTTGCTGTGCAATGTGACAAACGCCAATATCTGTCCGTCCAAGACATGTGAGATACCGAATTAACTTTAAATTAGAGCTCTTCAGTCGAGTATGGATACGTACCCTGGCAAGAAATTACTGACTGTGATGATTGTTCGAAATCTATTGTCTGTCCCCAGAAATTCCTGCGGTCAAAATGTTTTGCCCAGCAGGAGAATTGGAGTGGTCATCATGGCAAAGGGTCCACCCGGACATAACCCTAATGGGGATTTTTATCAGATTCCTCTTATCTAACGTAGTGATAATTAAGGATCTGTATTTTAATCACATTGGAGCAATTTTCTCATTTCTTTTTTCAAAAGGACAATTTACTTCAACTAGTTCGTTGACATTAAGACTCTGTCAGGTGATGCTGCAGGAAATGGGTGTTGTTTACACACAACCAGACCGCTTTGTTTTACATCCATTTTAGAATCCTCCATAATTTTTTTTATTGCCACAGATTCATGTTTATTTCCATGGTTTGTAGCCTTAGTTTTTTAAATTGCTTACTAACAGTGAGAGATTTTTATCAGTCCTGTGAATTACATCAAGTCCAGAATTTAGTTTGTTTGTTTGTTTGTTTGATTAATTAACGTCCTATTAACAGCTATGGTCATGTAAGGACGGCCTCCCATGTATGCGGTGTGTTGCGTGTATGTTGTGCGAGGTGCGTGTTTCGGGAGACTGCAGTATATTCATGTTGTGTCTTCTTATTTACATATCCTACCAAACATGGATGATGTTTATCTTTTACATCTTTCCTCTCTCCATGCCGCTGTCAAACTTTGCCCTCTTTTAGATCTTTCTATTTTTTTTTCATTTCACAATTATCAATATGGCTGATATTTGCAGATTTTAGATAAAATCATCCGGTGGTAATTCCAGATAGTCGTGGTAATGAGCGTGTAGCTGACTTGGTTGTGTATAAATAAAGTTCAAGAACTGATATATGGAATTCTGTTTATTGCGTTTCCCTTTATCCATAACTCCATATAACTTAGAAACTGAAAATACAAATAACTATATTTAAACTACGTTATTAGCAAAGTACATGTACATATATTTGATACCGATTACTAAGTAACCTTAATATACTCCGTTAATAAGTACATATACAATTTTAGAATACTTCTATATAATTACAAACCTCAAAAGTGTAACAACTGAGATAAGCGTTAAATTTGTAATACAAAGCTAGCATGAATATTGTGAAATATGTAAACATAAACATTGACAATTTCAAGAAGTAAAGTGAAACCGGAAGTAATTCCGAGAAACAGTTGAAATCGAAAGTATAATTTTCCGAGAAAATTATTATACTACATGATCTTATAAATGACCAGAATTAACATTTATATGGCCAGAATTAACACCATCTCAATAAATCCATGCATACGTGAAAAACTAAACATATTTTAGTTACATCATTTAACATCAAATTAAATATATGCAGAGAAATATCATAACCTTAGCTAAAATGTTGAAACGTTATTATAAACTATCTATGGAGGAGGGGACGTAACTCTTAGACACACATGTTATATGCGCGGGAACGAACGTCAATCCCTTCAACAATAATATAATCAAATATGATAGATACTGAGGAACATACAGGTTCTTTAGATGTGTAAACATTACATCATAATATCTCAAAATAAAATACACATATGTACCTTATTCCCTTACAACCAGCAGCTATTATTTAAGTATAATTCGTTGTGTTTCACTTCTATAGTGCACATGGCCATCTTCTTGTTTCCGGAAGTTACAACAGAGCATGCGTGGACAAACTAATATAAAAAGGCATACTATCAAATTTCCGTAAAATGAAATTTGCAATAAAAAATACTGAGTGCAATTTTTACAAATAGAACACATTTACAGAGCGACTGCTAACATATATGATGATGTAAATGTTTGATATATGGGCATTTTTGATACTCCTGGAAAATTTAATTAAATATATCTGAAATTATCGGGAAATGAGGGATTTTGACGATATTTATGAGGTCGAGGATCAAAGTCAACCAACGTAAATTCATCAGCACCTGGAAACTGGACAGAATCGGGTTTCATGGGACTACCTTTAAATTTCTTGCAATGATGAAATGTTTGTAAACGTTGAGGACATGTTTCCTCTGTTTTAACATATTTGTTCTTGGCAAACATTACAGCACCATACATAACTGTGGCCACATGTTTACAGTGAGCCTCAGGCCCCATGCCGACTGTACATTCACACTGGGTCTCCAGGTGTATCCGAGTTGACATCTGCATATGTATCGTCGACAGGTAATTTCATTGAAAAATCTGGTCCTAGCTGCTCAGTTTTACCAAGTTGCTGGTTCTGTCGTATGCCTCTAATCTGTATTAAAAATAAGTCTCACGTTAGACAGCAAATATAAATACAGATGTTTTATTGATGCTGATTGAGATTTACGCTCATGAAAATAAAGTTTCAGTAGAAATAACAGCGATCTGCATGTCGGCCATTTGATCTAACATTACATGTGCGAAATTTATTGGTTTTCTTTGTAGGGATCATCGATCTTCTGAGATTGGTGAAACAGCACAATAAATCAACAGAACATTGTATGATTTTCACAACCATTTCTTGTGGATATCAACCTCCCAAAAGTACGATAAATTTCTAGCAATATCAAACCTAAGTATGTGCGTACATGTGTACACGTCCCGATCATTCTTCAGTTGACTGATGTTCATCTCTCCATAATTTTAATTTTGCTTGTTCATGATTTACGATTTGCAAAAAATCGCGAAGAATCTTTGTTTGACCATATGTACACTGAACGGTTGCTGCTGCTAATTCAAAAATGCGACAAGTATCGCCCCCTTGCGGACGACAGGGGGTTGCAAAAAATCGCGAAGAATCTTTGTTTGATCATATGTACACTGAACGGTTGCTGCTGCTTATTTAACAAGAGATCCCAGAGGGATCTTGGCGCCCACCAAAGAATGATTTATGTCTGACAATGGAAAGAGGATCTTTTCCCTGCTTTTCAAACTTTTTCAAACACACTACATATAAAATTTGAGACAGATCGCTATAGTACTTTCTAAGAAAAAGTGGTAACAAACTTCAACAATGAAATCTAAGATGGCGGCCGGTTGGCCATCTTTTTTACCGATCAGTCCCAAAAAGCATTATGGAGCAGTCCTTAAAGGTACTATGCACAACTAGGGTACAAGGGGAAACTATGCTTGGAATTTGAGAAAGATCCCTTCAGTACTTTCTGAGAAATAGCGATAACAAACTTTAACTATCAAAATCCAAGATGGCCGTCGGTCGGTCATCTTGTTCACCGATCGGTCCCAAAATGCAATATGCACAACTAGGGTTCTAGGGGAACCTACATATGAAATTTGAGAAAGATCCCTTCAGTACTTTTTGAGAAATAGCGGTAACAAACTTTAACTATCAAAATCCAAGATGGCCGCCTGTCGGCCATCTTGTTGACTGATCGGTCCCAAAATGCAATATGCACAACTAGGGTCCTGGGGGAACCTGTATATGAAATTTGAGAAAGATCCCTTCAGCACTTTTTGAGAAATAGCGGTAACAACCTTTAACTATCAAAATCCAAGATGGCCGCCTGTCGGCCATCTTGTTGACCGATTGGTCCCGAAATGCAATATGCACAACTAGGGTCCTAGGGAACCTATATATGAAATTTGAGAAAGATCTCTTCAGTACTTTTTGAGAAATAGCGGTAACAAACTTAAACTATCAAAATCCAAGATGGCCGCCTGTCGGCCATCTTGTTGACTGATCGGTCCCAAAATGCAATATGCACAACTAGGGTCCTAGGTGAACCTACATATGAAATTTGAGAAAGATCCCTTCAGTTCTTTTTGAGAAATAGCGGTAACAAACTTTTAACTATCAAAATCCAAGATGGCCGCCTGTCGGCCATCTTGTTGACTGATCGGTCCCAAAATGCAATATGCACAACTAGGGTCCTGGGGGAACCTGTATATGAAATTTGAGAAAGATCCCTTCAGCACTTTTTGAGAAATAGCGGTAACAACCTTTAACTATCAAAATCCAAGATGGCCGCCTGTCGGCCATCTTGTTGACCGATTGGTCCCGAAATGCAATATGCACAACTAGGGTCCTAGGGGAACCTACATATGAAATTTGAGAAAGATCCCTTCAGCACTTTTTGAGAAATAGCGGTAACAAACTTTAACTATCAAAATCCAAGATGGCCGCCTGTCGGCCATCTTGTTGACCGATCGGTCCCAAAATGCAATATGCACAACTAGGGTCCTAGGGGAACCTACATATGAAATTTGAGAAAGATCCCTTCAGTACTTTCTGAGAAATAGCGGTAACAAGAATTGTTAACGGACGGACGGACGGACGGACGGACCACGGACGAAAGGCGATTTGAATAGCCCACCATCTGATGATGGTGGGCTAAAAACCGCGACAAGTATCGCCCCCTTGCGGACGACAGGGGGTAAAAACTCGCTTCGATCTCCCATTGGCAGTATGTCAAATGGTGATAACTCTTCACAAAAGTTGCAATTATACTGGATTTCTTTTTTTTTATGTATTTTGGTGTTTTAATTCGCATTATGAAACAATGCGAATGAGTTGCGCTAGCACATAGTATACGTCTGTTGTCCAGAGCTACATGTATGTTGTTACAGCTAGTTTAATATATGCGTGATAGTAATCCTTAGAATCATTTCACTGCTTCAAAAGTAATCCTGATAATCGAAGGTCTTCAACAATTATGAATCTGCTTAAAGATGACTAGCCAATGAGTCCTGTTATAATAAAATTTAACATAACCATAATATTCTTTAAAGGTAGGTTTCGCCCAATGAAATATAAAGACTACGAAATTGAAATTTATCCTATACATAGATATAATCTTCAGATCATTTTCAATGCATACAGCGAACAATATGGGTGGTCAGTTGCCTAGCTTGACCAGGAAAATACTCCTCTAAAAATAGAGCGAAGTCAAGCTTTACATAGAACATGACGTATTTTTTCCAAAACGAGGCCGCAGCAACAAACGGAAGCGTGCAACAAAATGTCAGATAGAAGTGACAGTCTTGCCACGGCATGTTTAATTAAAAAACAACAAATCGAAGTGCGAGGGGCTGTTTATATATACATATCATATAATCTAAAACACTTCATGTTACTTACATACGCTCGCTAACTTTGTACACCAAATATACATGTAGTTAATCAAACAAACAAACAAAAATGTTTGTGCGCTGGCATATGTGTTGAAATTTCACTCACCACGTTACACGAGTCTCAACAGATCCCGGCAAGTTCCGCTTGAGATGTGGCTTCTGTTTCTTCTATTGCTACATGCCATCTCTGAATTTAAATCCCTATATATATCCTAGGGTGCTACCGAATCCATTATAATTTCCTCCACTTTGTTGCCGATTCAGATATATTTTTTTCATCTCACACACTTTCGTTCAGCCATTTTGTTTACTTTTAGTGCGTGACAATGCGCATGCGCCAAACTTCGACAACGCAATCCATCGCAGCTTCATTTGCATATTATTTTGTCTGACGGACACCGTAATAAATCAAGGATTTCCTTTAATTTTGTATTCAAGACACATTTGTTCAATCTCAAACACATAAAGAAAGTAAATTGAGATATTTTGATATGTTTTTTCATCTTTTCTTCCGCTTATCGCATTTCACAAAAAAAAAATATTTATTTGGTTGGGCGAAACCTACCTTTAATTTTTTATAAAAAAGTTACAGAATCCTCTTACAATGACATAACGAAGAAATTTGACTCCTGTACACAGATACCTTGAGTTAAATATCAGCACCATAATTAATTCGTCTACCATAGCTGATACACATTGATAAAATACAATGTTAATACTGTTAGTAAAACTTACTTTTAAACAAATACATGTACTGTAATATTGAGCTAGTGTAAAATTACCATGTACTATATATTAAAGTGCGGAGGTTATTATTTATTTTGATAAGTGTTATTATACATATTCTCTAAATCCATGATTTGTTTGTTTGTTTGTTTGATTAATTAACGTCCTATTAACAGCTATGGTCATGTAAGGACGGCCTCCCATGTATGCGGTGTGTTGCGTGTATGTTGTGCGAGGTGCGTGTTTCGGGAGACTGCGGTATATTCATGTTGTGTCTTCTTGTATAGTGGAACTTTTGCCCTTTTTATAGTGCTATATCACTGGAGCATGCCGCCGAAGACACCAAGCAACACACCCCACCCGGTCACATTATACTGACAACGGGCAAACCAGTCGTCCCACTCCCTGTATGCTGAGCGTTAAGCAGGAGCAGAAACTACCACTTTTACAGACGTTGGTTTGTCTCGGCCAGGGGACAGAACCCAGAGCCTTCCTCACAGGGGCGAACGCTCAACCCAAGGCCAAAAGTGAGGCGGTGCCAAGGGAGGCATTAGGAAAGATTAAAGTCAGTTAGGAAGAAGAGAAAATATAAGATCCTAAATTTAGTCGCCTTTTACGATCATGCAATAGGGGCATGAAGTTATAGACATAATGAAAATCTAGCAAATTGGCTGTGCATTAAATCTTATGTCATCAATAATAATAATAGCAACAAGAGGCCCTGTATCGCTAACCTGGTTTGTAATGCAAAGTAATGTTCTAAATACAGGTTCATTGTTTCTTTTTCTTAACGAATTTGAATATTTACCTCTAATTCCCCTACTGAGCCCTGCCCCGGGGGTCAGGGCCAAAATTTATACAAGTCCTGTTCCCTTCTCCCAAGGATGTTTGTTGCCAAATTTGGTTACAATCCATGCAGAACTCTAGGACAAGTAGCGATTTATAGGATTTACCTCTACTTCCCCTATTGGGCCCCGCCCCTCCTGCCCCAGGGGGATCAGAGCCAAAATTTATACAAGTTCTGTTCCCCTTGCCCCAAGGATGTTTGTGGCTAAATTTGGTTACAATCCATGCAGAACTCTAGGACAAGTAGCGATTTATAGGATTTACCTCTATTTCTCCGATTGGGCCCCGTTCTCCTGCCCCCGGGGGGTCAGAGTCAAAATTTATACAAGCTCTGTTCCCCTTCCCCTATGGATGTTTTGGCCAAATTTGGTTACAATCCATGTAGAACTCTAGGACAAGTAGTTATTTATAGAATTTTCCTTTGTTTCCTCTCATGCCCCCAGGGGGGTCAGAGCCAAAACTTATACAAGTTCTGTTCCACTTCTCCCAAGGATGTTTGTGGCCAAAATTGGTTACAATCCATGGAGAACTCTATGACTAGTAGCGTTTTTAAGGAAATGTTGACGGACGGACGACCGGCCATGACATAAGCTCACCGGCCCGATGGTGAGCTAAAAATGAATCTTGTCAACTGCTTATTTAACAAGCTACTTCAAAATTTTGTTCCTTGCATTGTTATAGAATAAAATCGATGATATGGATGTTAGCAGGGATACACATATAGTTCACTACATATGGCAATGTCTGTCAAATAGTTTATATATTAATATACCGACCAATAGGTAAAGAAGCAAAACGAAATAATGTTTGTTTGTTTGTTTGATTATTTTAACGTCCTATTAACATCCAGGTTCATGTAAGGACACGTGTGAAGAGCATGTTTAGGGAGACTGGTACAAATGTATGTTCGTGTTGTGTTTTTAGCTCACCTGGTATAGTGGAACTCTTGCCTTTTTTGTAGTGCTATATCACTGAAGCATGCCGCCGAAGACACCAAGCAACACATCCCATCCGGTCACATTTTACTGACAACGGGTGAACCAGTCGTCCCCCTCCCTGTATGCTGAGCGCTAAGCAGAAAGTACCACTTTTATAGACTTTGGTGCGTCTTGGCAAGGGGACAGAAGCTAGAGCCTTTTTTTCACAGGGGCAAACGCTTAAAGGGTTTGTGACACAAAAAGTTATAAGTTGTCTATAGATTGGGCCCCCTTTAAGTTCTCCGAAATAGCCCACTTCATGGGGATGGCAAATACACTCACCGAGATACCAGGCTAGACATAGGACCATCTGGGCAGCTGACCGATATGCAAAAATTTATTGCGATAACGAGGCTGTAAGCCAGCATGCGTCACTGGTTCACCGACTGGCTCACCGCTGCTGAGCATAGAGCTACACACCTAAACTTACAGTTATCTGTGTGTCACATGAAATAATTACAGACTGTCATTATAAATCCAGTGTGGTGCAATGTGCTGCTTATGGCTGCTATAACAATCATAGAAATAAAAGAAGTTAAAATAAAACAAGTTTTTTGGCTTCCCAAAGAAAAAGAGTATTCAAAATGCATGGTTGCATTACATAAAAGTCCTGTTTGAGTTGACAGAAAATCATCGTTTGTGTGAATGGGGTTTTATATGGAGGAATTAAATTACTTCAGGGTCAATTTAATTCATGTTTGAAAAGTTGACCTGTTATGTATGACCTGATAATGGTATTTATTGTACATTTACTCAGCTCTGTTTGTTAATAAACATTATACATGGAATGTACGTGTTTTAAACGTGTATTTGTTTTTAACAATTTAAGGAAAATTTATCATCACCATTGCCTGCTATTAATTGCTCATACTAATGCTACAGTACACATTATTAAGTTTGATTAATTAACGTCCCACCAACAGCTATGGTCATGCAAGGACGGCCCCCCATGCATGCGGTGCGCCGTGTGTTTGTTGTGCGAGGTGCGTGTTTTGGCAGACTGCGGTATATTCATGTTGTGTCTTCCCGCATAGTGGAACCGTTGCCCTTTCCACAGTGCTACATCACTGAAGCATGCCGCCGAAGACACCAAGCAACACACCACACCCGGTCACATTATACTGACAACGGGCGAACCAGTCGTCCCGCTCCCTGTATGCTGAGCGCTAAGCAGGAGCAGAAACTACCACTTTTATAGACTTTGGTATGTCTCGGCCAGGGGACAGAACCCAGAACCTTCCTCACAAGGGCGAACGCTCAACGTATCTGGCTATGTAGTCATGTAAATACATAATATCGAAAAGAGAATTGATGAAATGTATATAAATTATTGCAACAAAATTAACAAGAAATTGTTAAGAATATAATCCTTATTTACGTATTAAAAGTATATCACACATTGTTGTCATTGATGTTAATTAATAAAAGACATTTTATTGAGATACATGTATGTTTGTTCATGATGTATATGTAGGTATGTAAAATTGGTGTAGCATACAAATGCATTTATAATGTAATAAAAGGAGAAATTAATTGTTCTCAATGGATGATTTTGATGTAAAAAATAAATGATATAAGATTTGTTACAGATTATATTCACGTATTAAAAAGAAATTATCTGATGAATACCCATGAATGGACATCCACATCTATATTTAATGCCAATAAATTAAGATAATTATAGGTGTATTACAAATCATGCTGTGTTTAATTTGTCAACCGATACTCTTGATTACCTTCTTGGTTCTCTTGATCATCATTTGAAACATCTGGGGATGTTACCCCCTTCTCCGTAGAAATTAGAAATTATCGGTGTTGTATCAAAGGTTCAAAACTTGGTATGGGATAATGCTCCGGAACAACCAAAAGCATGTTTACCAATGTCATTGTTCTTCACTTGCAGTGATTTACAAAAAAAATAGTAGAAAACTCTGTTAGTTTTTCTCCTTATAATATAAACAGTATCTACAGCAGACAGCAGAGCATGGTGAAACGGGATGTCGCGTCGTTGGTAGCACTGAGCCCCCGGGGGGTGCTAGCTCAATCACAAGTTTTCACATCCGTCAGCAATTCTACCCTTACTGCCCTTAATGTAGATTAAACACGCTTTGCGGGAGTGCTGTTGAAAAAGACGTGTGTTCATCCAACATTGATTATGTTCAAACTATCAGAAAATCTATATTTTAAAAAGGTTTTTGTGTCTCAAAACCCTTTAACAAAAAGGCCAAAAATTGATTTGCACAGGTGCCCTGGGAGACATTAGGAAGAGAGTCCCTGTATCGCTCACCTGGTTTGTAATGTCAAGTAACATTCTGAATACAGGTTCATTGTTTTTTTTTCTGAAGACATTTGAATATTTACCTCTAAATCCCCTATTGGTCCCCACCCATCCTGCCCCCAGGAGCCAGAGCCAAAACTGATACAAGTTCTGTTCCCCTTTTCTGAAAGATATTTGTGGCCAAATTTGTTCACAATCCATGCAGAACTCTATGACAAGTAGCGATTTAAAGGAAATGTTGAAGGAAAGACGGACGTCGTACCATGACAGAAGCTCACCAACCCTTCGGGCCAGTTGAGCTAAAAACAAAATGAAACTTACGATATTCTCTGCTTCGGTCTCCAAATACGAAAAGAATTCCATGGTTTACTACCAAGGTGGCTTGCCACACGCAGTGTTCAAATGTTCTTCGGTGTTTTTCAGATATGAGAAAGCATTAAATACGCTGGTTAAAAAGAATGGAAAATATATCTTGACTTGCAAGTTTATATCACCTGATCACAGTTCAAACACATGCAACTCCAAGTCCTCTTTGTGTGATGACATCTTTGTTTACATTGGGTCGTTTACACTATTGCTGAGTCTGTCACGATATTTCATTGTATCTGTATCCTGGTATTTAATATAGAGCGCAGCGAACTCTTGTGATAGAGGTGTCTCGGTAACGTATTCCACTTTATTTCCATCTAATTCATCCAATATATGTAGAGTTGGAAAACTTTCTCGTAAACCAAAGTCAAAACACTGACTTGATTACAAAATCACTCTCGCGCGATTATAAACAAGCTATACTTGGCAAAAATTTGAGCGAGACTTGGTTGAATTTAGTAGTTTGTCGTAATAACATGATCACAATACAAACGTACCTGTTCTCCAAAACGACTATCAATATATATGTTAACACAAAGCACTTTTGTGTAAAGACAAAAGAAAATGTCGTTATTTAATAGATTATTAATGTATATTATAAAAGTACCATTACCAAATCCTGTTCAATTCCTTCACTAATGTGTTTCCCAAACTGGAGGTTTATATGATATATGCTAATGACTGGCAAGAATTAGGCCGCCGATCGCTACCACTCATGCAAATTAACCTCACTATTTTTCATTATATAGACGTTCATACTAAAAATTTTTTGTAAACATGTTTGTTTGATTAATTAACGTCCTATTAACAGCTAAAGTCATGCAAGGACGGCCTCCCATGTATGCGTTGTTGTGTTGCGTGTATGTTGTGCAGTGATTGCGCGTTTTTTGGAGAGTCTGCAGTTATATTCATGATTTGTGTATTCTTGATAAGTGGAAACTATTGCCCATTTTTATAGTGCTATAACACAGACGGATGTCGCCGAAGACACCAAGCATTACACGCCACCCAGTCACATTATACTGACATCAGGCGAACCAGTCGTCCTACTCCTGTTATGCTAAGCGCTAAGCTGGAGCAGAAACTACAACACTTTTATAGACTTTGGTGTGTCTCGGCAAGGGGACAGAACCCAGAGCCTTCCTCACAGGGGCAAGCGGTCAACCAAAGGCTAAAAGTGAGGCGGTGTCAAGGGAGGCATAAGGAAAGATAAATTATTAGGAAGAAGTTAAAGATAAGATCCTAAATTTAGTCGCCTTTTACGATATCGTGCAATATTAGCAGCAGGTACAATTCTAACGCCCTACCTGTCGGGATGGGGGGAAAGAGCGTGTATACACCACGGCACTGGGATGCTTTTGTTTGATTTATTAACGTCCTATTAACAGCTATGGTCATGTAAGGACGGCCTCCCATGCATTCGCGCGTTGCAGAGCGCCTGCGATTTGGTGGTCCATTTACATTGTTTCACTGGATCGCAGGTGACCAACATGGCTTGGAGGGTGGCCGTCCCTGAACTGTATTTGGGAGTCACCGATCGCTCTCTAACGACGGAGGCTACCAGAATGGTCGTGTGACAAGTAAGAGGCGCCCGAGGTCGACCTGTCTCACCCTACCTTGCGACCACTGCGAGTACTCCCTGGGATCTCGGGTCCACCCTCCCTCAGAGGAGTGAAGCTCCGGTGTTTGTGGCGCAGTTGAATGCCAACGCCAGGATGGTCTACCCCTTGAGGTAGGCCCAAAGAAAACACTGGAAAAAACCAACAAAAAAAACGGCCAGGAATGAAAAATAAAGAAAAAACCCTTCCCAGCTATAGTCATGTAAGGACGGCCTCCCATGTATGCGGTGTGTAGCATGTATGTTGTGCGAGGCGCGTGTTTTTGGAGACTGCCGTATATTCATGTTCTTGTATAGTGGAAATGTTTTCAAGTAAAAGGGAGGGGAAGGGCTGGACCATACAGCAATTAATTAATTAATTGATCATGCTGGTCGACCGCCCATAATAAGTATGATAAAATATTAAAAATCTAATGTAATAAAAATATGAAATAGTAAAATAAGCCATTTGTGTACATATTTTAGCTTCCATCCTCGAATGCCTTGTTTATCTATGTTAGCCCCTGCATCTTCCAGCCGCTTCCATTAAATCTAGACATTAAAACAGAGTACAGGTATGTATGACTGTTGGGATGTAGGTATTCAAGGCTGTTCACTGTGTAACCAGTCCCAAAAGAGGACGTCTGTATATACAAGGCTGGTCTACGCAGAGGCATTCTGTTAGCTGTCCAAATGTAAGAGGTAGTAAACTATATCTATCGTCAAATTATGTTAATAGTCATACTTTGGTCGGCTGTGCGGGTTTGATCCCAGGCCGAAATGCATAATTCCAGTGAGATTCAACGTTCACCTGTGGCTGTGCAACGGCCGACTTACCTAGTTTGTGGTACAGGGTAGAATGTTTGTTTGTTTGATTATTTAACATCCTATTAACCGCTATGGTCATGTAAGGACGGCCTCCCATGTATGCTGTGCGTTGCGTGTATGTTGTACGAGGTGCGTGTTTTGGGAGATTGTGGTATATTCATGTTGTGTCTTCTTGTATAGCGGAACTGTTGTCCTTTTTATAGTGCTATATCATTGAAGCATGTCGCCGAAGACACCAAGCAACAGACCCCAACTGTTAACATTATACTGACAACGGGCGAACCAGTCGTCCCACTCCCTGTATTGTGAGTGCGAAGCAGGAGCTGAAACTACCACTTTTATAGACTTTGGTGTGTCTCGGCAAGGGGACAGAACCCAGAGCCTTCCTCACAGCGGCGAACGCTCAACTCAAGGCCAAAAGTGAAGCGGTGCCAAGGAAGGCATCAGGAAAGACAAAAGGCCCATGGACCTTAACGGTCACTTGAGTTAGAATATATAACGAAACAAATATTAAAACAAATTGTAGACATATAAACACTATATGCTGGGCCTTGAAGTTGGTCGGTGATTTATAAATTTGACTTTTTAGATTATGAAGAGTATTTGTTTCCATCAAACCTGTGAACTTAGAGGTATTCTTTTTTAATTTTAATCATTTGGACCCTGTTTGGTCCTGCCCCTCTGGTCCCCCAGGGGGTCATCGAGGACGGATATGGATGTTAAAATGCTATATCTTAGGCTAATAATTCTAATCAAGTTTGACTAATTTCGTATGAAATTGGGCAAATAATGTTCACAAATATGTTTTTCTTATATAAACTTAAGTAAACTTGACCCCTCCCTAGGGGGTAACACGAGACCGCAAGGTCATATAATTCACAATTTTTATAAAACACCTTAAGACCTTTCCGTCTATAATTATTTGATTCTACTATTTCCAGAATTTTAGAAGATTTTTGAAGTTTTAGCCTATATGACTTTTTTTAGCCCCGCCCCTCTGCCCCTAGGGGGTCGGCCAGGACCAATGTGAATATGATATTAAAATACTATCTCAGGCTAATAATTCTAACCAAGTTTGACTCATTTCCTATGAACATTGAGCAAAAAATGCTCATTAATGTGTTTGTCCTATATAAACTATAGTAAACTTGACCCCTCGGGTCATATAATTTAATATTTTTATAAAACAAACTTTAAGAGTTTGTTTGATTTATTAACGTCCTATTAACAGCTATGGTCATGTAAGGACGGCCTCCCATGTATACGATGTGTTGCGTGTATGTTGTGGGAGGTGCGTTTTTTGGGAGACTGCGGTACATTCATGTTGTGTCCTCTTGTAAAGTGGAACTATTGCCCTTTTTATAGTGCTATATTACTGAAGCATGCCGCCGAAGACACCAAGCAACACACCCCACCCGGTCACATTATACTGACAACGGGCGAACCAGTCGTCCCACTCCCGTTATGCTGAGACCTTTTCATCTAAAGTGTATTTGATTCTACCATTTCCAGAATTTAAGAAGAATATTTTTGCCTATTTGACCTTTTTTGGCCCCGCCCCTCTGGGGTCAGCCTGGACCAATATGGATATGATGTTAAAATGCTATCTCTGGCTAATAATTTTAACAAAGTTTGACTCGTTTGCAATAAAAATTGAGTAAAAAAAGCTCATAAATGTGTTTTTCCTATAAACTATAGTAAATTGACCCCCTCCCCAGAGGAAACGCGAGACCCCAGGGTCATATAATTTACCATTTTTTTGTAAAGGACCTTAAGACCTTAGTGTGCAGTGTATGTTGTGAGAGGTGCGTGTTTTGGGTAGACTGCAGTATATTCATAAATTCATATTGTGTCGTCTTGTATAGTGGAACTGTTGCCCTTTTATAGTGCTATATCACTGAAGCATGCCGCCGAAGACACCAAGCAACACACCCCACCCGTCAAATTATACTGACAACGGGCGAACCAGTCATTCCACTCCCGTTATGCTGAGCGCTTTAGCAGGATTTTGATTTTGTTTATTTGATTAATTAACGTCCTATTAACAGCTTATGGCTATATAAGGACAGCCTCCGATGTTTGCGGTGTGTTGCGTGTATGTTGTGCGAGGAACAGAAACTACCACTTTTATCACTTTTATAGACTTTCGTTTGTCTCGGCCAGTGGACAGAACCTTCCTCACAGGGGTGAGCGCTCAACCAAAGGCCAAACAAAGAGAGACTTTGGGAAGAATAAAGTAAATTAGGAAGAAAGACAAGGGCCCATGGACCTTAACAGTCAACTGACTACCTTGGCAATAATCATATGGGAAATTAATTAGATATAGTGTCATGGTAGCCATCTTCTGCAGTTCAGTGTTTTATGGAAGCTGGTAGGCCTTCTGAATCCATAGGTTGATATAATTGCTGTTAACTAAATTGAGATGTTTCAGTAATTTGTGTTTACATTTTATGATGCAGTTGTTATGTTTTTATCGTATTGTTCATTCTTACCTTGTTCGTAGCCCTTTCTCTAGAAGACAAGTTACGTTGGGGGTCTTCTGCTACTGACTTCTTCAGGCCTAAGTTGACGTTTCGGTTCCTTTCAAAGAAGGGAGGTGTGTAACGGGATTGGTTTTAGTTTTTCTTAATTTTCCTGTCAGTTCGTTTCCTATTTGGTTTAACCTCTCGTTTGTTTAGGCATATGTCTCGCTGATGTTTAAAAATTATTGTAATGTAAACAAGGACATAGTCATTTCAGATCCCTAGTGCCAAATGGAGTTCCACAGTCGTGAAGTAAGTTTTGAATTGTGGAGACGTATGTGTTGATGAAAAAAGACCCATGAAAAAGGAAGTTTGAGCAAAAGAAAGATGGGAGTAACAATTCAAGTAGAGCGGGGCGCAAATGTGTGAATCAGGAATACAGCCTTGACAGATTAGATTAGACTAGTATACACATAATATGGGTGGAGTTTTGCAAAGTAACATTTACCATTTACCATGATATTTTCAGCAATGTTTCCATGGTAACGGAAAAAGTGCAAAAAATGAAAACCTAAAAATAGCAAAAGGTACTACTAGAAGATAAAAAGAATGTGTCTATGAAGTTTTCTTGGAAATATCTCTGCTGGTTTTAGAGTTATGCTCCGGAAATGAACCTGCTACAAAAATATGATATATTTCAGCAATGTTTCCATGGTTACAGAAAAAAGTGCAAAAAGTGAAAACCTTAAAATAGCAAAAGGCACTACTAGACCATAAGAACAATGTGTATATGAAGTTTCAATGGAAATATCTCTGCTGATTTTAGAGTTGTGCTCCGGAAAACGATTCTTCTTACACAAAAATCTGCCATTTTCAGCAATGTTTCTATGGTTACAGAAAAAAGTACAAAAAGTGAAAACCTTAAAATAGCAAAAAGCACTACTTGTTTCATAAGACTCAATGTGTCCTATGGAGTTTCGTGCATACTATCTCAACCGGTTTATACCAGTTATGCTGCGGAAAACGAACTGAACAAAAATATGATATTTTTCAGCAATTGTTTTCATGTTTACGGAAAAAGTGCAAAAAAATGAAAACCTAAAAATAGCAAAAGGCACATACTATACCAAAAGAACAATGTGTCTATTGAACGAGATATGGATGAAATAATCTCTGCTGGTCTCTTCTACGAAGTGAAAGGACTCTTTGGTGTTCAAATTATTTAGGTCAAATGGCGTTTTTCGAAGTCAGTCCTTCTGATTGACCGGTTATTCAGATTTTGTGTACTTGGGATATTAATTGATCAAGCCTGGCCGTGTTTTGCAGGTATGTTCGCGTGACCGCTATTACGATTGAACTTGTTGAGTGAGCCGACGGTTACATTTTTACTCTCGCTTACTTAGGGTACAACCTCGGGCGGAAGCGACGAATCACCGAAAGCGGACCGAAAGCTGAATCGGATTTTAATCTTTTAAGTATAAAAATGATATTTTCTTTGTATAAATAACGTAATATAATGTGTTTTCATACATACATGACCAATAAACGGTCATGTATACATATATACATGACCAATAAACGGTCATGTATATAAATACCAACGGACCGAATTGGACCTTAACGAAGTCGTTTTAATAATCTTTTAGGTAAAAAATGAAAATTTATCTGTATAAATAACGTAATATAATGTGTTTTTCATATATACATGACCAATAAACGGTCATGCAATATAAAATATTATCGGACCGAAACGGAGTCGTGTTATAATCATATTTAAAGTATAGAATTATATTTCCTTATGTATCGGACCGTGGTAGTCGTGTTATAATCTTTTAAGTATAGAATTATATTTCTCTGTATAATGTAATATAATGTGTTTCATTTATTCTGACCAATACAGTCATGTATATATAATCGTATTTCTATGATAACAGAATTTGCAGACTCTGTTGATGTATGATCTTGAAAGCCATGTTTAACGTTTCCTAAAGGATACATAATGGAACTAATTTCTATTTGGAAATATTGTTTTTTGTATTACAAGTGAAATCGGCAGTGTATCGGGTTGTTTTGTTATCTGGTATAGTAGATACAGTCCTAGGCCTGATCCATAATTGCCAATTTTAGTATATATATTTGTCTTGTATGTATGTGAATTCTACATCTATAACTCATTAATTTATTTTAGTTTGTTTTAGTATATATGTGAATCTAAATTCTGATATTTACAAGTCTGTTTGTAATGTAACAAACCAGAGAAACGAAAACTTTTAATGTATTGATTAAATGTAAAAAATAAAACTAAACGGCTAAAGATACCAAGTGGAGAATTGAATTTATTGTTGTGTATAATTACTAGGTAAAACGATTTAATATTCCAAAATTTTGTTTGTTTGTTGTTTGATTATAATAACGTCCTATTAACAGCTATGGTCATGTAAGGACGGCCTCCCATGTATGCGGTGTCGCTGCGTGTGATGTTGTGCGAGGGGCACCGTGTTCGGGGTTGGTGTAACCGGGTGACTGCGGAATATTCACTGTTGTGGTCTTCTTGTTTAGAGGAACTGTGTTTGCCCTTTTTTATAGTGCTTATATCACTGAAGCATGCCGCCGAAGTACACCGAAGCAACACACCCACACCGGTCACATTATACTGACAACCGGGCATAATCCAGTCGTCCCACTCCCTTTAATGCTGAGCGCTAAGCAGGTAGCAGAAAGAAAGTATAGAAACTACCACTTTTATAGACTTTGGTGTGTCTCGGCCAGGGGACAGAACCCAGAGCCTTCCTCACAGGGGCGAACGCTCAACTCAAGGCCAAAGTGAGGGCGGTGCCAAGGGAGGCATTAGGAAAGATAAAGTAAGTTAGGAAGAAGAGAAAAGATAAGATCCTAAATTTAGTCGCCTTTTACGATCATGCAATAGGGGCAGCAGGTACAATTCTAACGCCCTACCTGCAGGGCAATATAGATATCATTTTGCATGTACAAATATTTAGTATTGATGATTATTCTACGTTCTTTTTTTTATATATGTGTCTAGAGAACGCAATGAAAATGATTTGTTATCTAATGTTAACTTTATTCTATTTTCACTTTTTCAGGGGTCATGAGGCTCTCACCAAATAAACAAATTTCCATAAATAATTTTGTATGTTTCAGAATTAACATGGCACCCACCTCCCTTTATAGATAATATATATTATCATATGAATTGGTATATATTGCGTATTTTCGAGTTTCATGGGGCTCTTTGGGAAAAGTGGGTGGCCCTTAAAAGGGCCTTTTGGATGCTTCTTTGTGCTTTCAGCGGCGGCTCATGGAGACATCTTCGTATTCTGGAGGCGTACTTTCTTCATGCCGGTGTTCCTTGTAGTAATCTCGGTTGTTTTCCAGGTGTACCAAGTCGGCTTAAAAACTGCCGGGAAGTGGATATCTGGAAACCGCACGAAGTCCCGGCCAAACTTCTGTGAGAGGAGGGGCTTTGATTTTCTTTCACTGTAGGTCAAACGAAGCCTTGGTCAGCCCTGGTGCCTTGAAAGTACCCCTTGGTTGTACTCTCTGAATCGCTGTGGTCCGGATCGTGCTGTAAGCTAGTTCTAGCTTGTGAAGATCCATCGTGGTCATTTAAATACTGGTTACAGTTTCAAACTGTCACTTCGCTGCCGGTTGCGCATAGCATATTAAAACACAAACTGTACAGTCTATTTACACAAGTACTGGTAGCATTTATATATTTTGACTTGCATGGTTACATGCCAAACGTAATTTAATTGTCATTCTCCTCAATCTTAAGAACATATTCACAGTTCTCATTCACTATAAAAAAATTTGTAGTTTGAGACGGCTTTCAGTCGCCCCTGTAATTCATATATACAACATTACACATAGTTCGTGCTTGGTTTAAATAATGCCACTTAACACATTAAAAGGGGAGGCAGTAATCCCCAGTTTATTCGTGCTGAATTAATTGTTGCAGAGCTGTGGCGGGACAAATTACCCCAGACAGCAGATACAACTAGTTCGTCATATTCAGCGTGGTATCACGTATGGTGGTCAACCGAAGCCTTGATCAGTAGTGGATTTAAATGCATCTCCGTCTATTTTGTTTGTTTGTTTGATTAATTAACGTCCTATGGTCATGTAAGGACGGCCTCCCATGTATGGAATGTGTCGCGTGTATGTAGTGCGAGGTGAGTGTTTTGGGAGACTGCGGTATGTTCGTGTTGTGTCTTCTTGTATAGTGGAACTTTTGCCCTTTTTATAGTGCTAATGCATCTCAGTCTAAAGAATCATCTCAGAATAAAATTGCTATATTGAAATGTAATAATTCTATATACATATTGTCAATATGTTTTCTCTGTATCTGACTACGAAAAGAGAAATAGAGTTATACATGTACATGTAAATACATTTGAATTTGAATACACGTGTACCAAATTAAACAGTGCTGGGTACATAACTACACAAAGCTTCTGTTTTTATACAAAACGTTGACGTTATTATATAATTATTTAAGATAAATAAAATAAGCTCAATCTGACTTGGTTTTAGGTGCATTAAAATTTCATAATCTTCCTCTGTTCGTCTATCGTTTTAATGAACGAACTGGTATTATTCGTACTTTTCCTCTGTTCGTTTCCCTTACTGATCATTATCAGAAATATCCTAGTGTCTTATACTGGTAGTATATGTATTTGTATCAAGGATCCGCATTTATAAATCCTAGATTTGTATCATTCCTGTAAATACCATGTAATATACAAAAGATAACTGGAACTCATGATCATGCAAGCTATATTTACTCTTTCTCACTACATATAGTTACATATAGACCCTTACAATCTTGTACAACTATATTTCATTCATCCTACACTACACTTACATTCAAACACTCTCTTACTTGAATTTTTCCCATCAGTACATTATATTCACATGTACAATCTTTCTTACTTATTAAGCATGGTATTATATTTATCCATTGATTTAAACATATTTTATTTGCACATTATATACAAATGGGATTTGACACAGGTTGTAAACTTATAATCCGTCTTCTCTCGTAAAAATATAGATGATATATACATATGACCGCAAATATTTATCAAATTGATGACTGGATAACGTATCAAAACTAGCTTTAAGATAAAATTTACAATGTAGTTCAGGCATGATGAAATTTCTATGTACCGTCATGTCTATATAAAATAAAATTACTGTAAAATACTGAATCAATTTGTAAGTAAAATCATAAAATGAATAAAACGTCTAATATAAGAAATACATCTTTGTTCAAACTCATTCAACAGTAAATTTATGTACGATCCATTGAGTTAAGTCCTAGTACATGTATATGTATCCAGAAATGAAAAATTACGAACAGCTGGTTAGTAAGTTATTAAAATGGGTAAATACATATTAGGTAAATATAGAAATGCTGGTTAGAAAAAGAAAGTTATTAAAATGGGTGCAATACATATTAGGTGATCAACAAATTACACAAAAAACGGGTAGTAAAATGGGTGATTACATATTAGGTGATCAACAAAATTGACACAGAAAACTTCCGTCTATATAACACTTTCTGAAGCATTCGATACATAAAAACACCACATTTATCCATACATATTGGTGTAGATATTTAAATTCAGATATTTTATTATTATCTTTTATATATGTGTCTATTAATAGTTAATCGATTATCGCGAAATTTAATATAGAGACAATGAAGATATCATCAAAAACGTTTAGTTGCCGTAATATATTGAGTGACTTTAGATAAAATCTAAAATAAGAAAACATTTTTTAGAACATCCAAAATGGCAACAAATAAAGTAAACATGTAAATGCTAAACGTTCCTTTCTACTACGGGAAGCAATTAGCATTTTGCGTCTAAATAATGTCTTCTCTTCAAATAGGGACGCTTATCTTATTGTTTTAGAAATTGTTCGGACAATAACGTGTACGCAACACACCGCATGCATGGGAGGCCGTCCTTACATGACCATAGCTGTTAATAGGACGTTAATTAATCAAACAAACAAAAGTGTGTACTCGAGTGTGATCAGGTATATTGCTAAACAATCTCCAGGTGTGAATTTAGGGTACACACGCCAATCCACCTGTCACAGCATCACGGGGGTTTGTGATTTCGGGCACCCTAATTGGCACGCGCGGTTAGTTGGTAGTATTTGACGCAGGTATGGTTTCCCATCAAAACATCAAAAATGTGTTGCCGATGTCTTTTTATAGTTGAGAGCAAAAATTAGCTTGCGTATCTATATAACGTTTTTATAACATTAAAGGAAGTAATTTATTGCTTTTTTAGACGGAAAGAATATTGTTTGTTTTTGATTTCCACGTATTGTTCTTTCTTCATATCCAATCAAAATTCACGTGAAAATATAATTTCTCTATAAGATAAATTGACTTGTGCTAAAAAATTAAACAGCCTAAATGGCCATGTGGTGATTGCAAATTAAACACTCATGGTGTTGAAAGTTTATTATGCGAATCGTGTGATACATGGTACCATTCTAAGTATCAGTTTGTTACTACCAACCAGTTTGCGGCTTTATCGTCTTCGCCAGAAGCATACATTCGCAGATCATGTCGTTCCACAGGACTCGAGTTCGATTACCTTCATGGACTTGCCCAACTGAAATCGGTAAGTTATCTAAGTTACTTTTTATGAGAATGTAAGCAGATATCATAGTAAACAAATTATGAAATTAATTATTTCCTGTTGATAAATAATATCACGAATTTAGATTGAAAAAAAAATTACAAAATTAATTTTCAAAGCAATGTTTATCTGCTTGCATTCCATTCAAACCTTAAATATATGTATTATCGAAATGATAATAATGCATGGTGTTTCGGAAAATATGTTCCGACATTGATGCTAATAAAACCCATCCAAGCGCCGAAAGGTCCAGCGATATTAATCTTTACAAATACAGACATTTTCTATTATATTATAATTTAGGAAATTTTCGGAAATGACATTTTAATGCTTAACGTCATCTGGACATACGACAATAAAATGCCAGAATGTCTCGTTTATTTTGCGGGTATTTAAAAACAACTTTTTAGTTCTCTATATATTGCTATCCGTAATGTTTTATTTTGAAAGTATTCTTTAAAGGACAATTCAGTCTAAGAGAACATTAAAATTTGTATATATATATCAGATAAAACAATTTCTAATGAAATTAGATCAGTCAGTTTTACTGTGATATGCCTGAAACGCCTATGGTGGTGACACGTGTGTGAAATATTCAAACTTGCTCGCTGTCCGCCATTACACACTGTGTCGAACTTCTTGTATGCCGAACCCTGTCCCTTGCTCGTAAAGTAATGCAACTTTTGGCTAGAACTGCTCAAATCGCTCTGACAGTAGTGTGTTTACCTTATTAGGTGAACTGTCTTGCCTAAAAATCATTTTATCACCTTCTCAGTGGTTATGTAAGTTCATTTGTTTAACGTGCGTGACTTTGGCTCGGGTATGGGTACAGAGTTAATATTGTACCTGCTTAATCGTATTGATCAACGATTTGCAATTACTACGGTATCAATTAAAATACTAAATAATGACGTGGAATTTGTCAATATTTTTATGTTATATTGTTCATAAGAAATGTAGAACAATACATTTATGCTATATTTTGCTTATTGTTATGTAAAAGAATTTGCCTGAGTGAATTGTCTCTTTAAATATTGTATTTCGAACAAATACTGGTATCGTAAATCGTGCATTTATGTATTTTTCATGAAGTAGTTTAGAGTTTTTGCATTTTCTGAAACCACCTGTATTTGTTATCCAGTATGTTGGTATGTTTGATATATTAGAGAGATTTATTAAGGGATATTTTGCATATATTAGAGAGATTAATTACACGGGAATAATTATGTTGAAATATATTAGAGAGATTAATTGCGGGAATATGTTTGATATAATACAGAGATTAATTACGGGAATATGTTGAATATATTGGAGAGATTAATTACACGGGAATAATTTAGATATATTAGAGAGATTAGTGGATGAAATAGTAAGACGTTTGATGGATAATTATTTATTTAAAAACTTCACTCCAAACGGCCCTCGGCATTACAGATCTTAAACACCATGTCAGTAAGCTAGAAGACAGGATTGATGACCTTGAACAATATTCAAGGCGTAACTGCCTCAAATTCCGAGGCATTCCTGAATCTAAGGAAGAGGATACCGACCAAGTGATAAATAAAATCATGCAATGAGACTCTGGGTGTCATGGTTGAGTCCTCAGATATCAGCCGCTCCCACAGGGTGGGAGTCCTTAACTCGCAAATTACACCCTCGGGATATGATTTGGTGCCCGCTTCAGTATCATTTCTTTAGATAACGAGCCCATGTTTATGATATTTAAATAATTTGACCTTTTTAATACTCGGAAAGCACAGGAAATGAAACATGGCCAAAAGTCGCCCATCTTCTCAAAATGAAAGCCCTTCAAGACAAAAATCCGAGGAAAGGCTTGGTATTCTTGACTTATATGACAAGTATACATTGAAAAAGCATATAAGTTTTGATTTCTGGCTCACTTGGAACAGAAGAAGATAGGATAGTGTGTAAGAGGAAACGATGGCCAATAAAATCTTCAGTTTCTTCTTTTTCATAGACCTTAGCGCCAATCGACCTGATACCTCTCTCCTGACTCTATAGAAGATCACATCACACAGACTCTAGCTAAAACGCTAGCTCGAAATGGTTCTACATGTTAGTTGGTTCTACAGCAATGTGGTGATGGAGACATGCATGGACTCTGTCTCAAGATACTTCTGACTTGATAAAACGCATGAGATACCACTTACATCAAGTAGTACACACCCCTATCTAGACCTATATGAATATAATTCTATACTAGTATTACTTAATCATCATTAATTTTGACTGTTACTTTTGATTATATCTAGTTAATTAGACAACTCACTTTCCTGTAATTTAATTTTCAATTTAAGGTGTATGCACTCAACAAGATAATTATGATAATCATCCTATTGAATAAATTTGAAATTTACTATTTACAGGGAAATAATGACACAATGTAGAAGTTTTGTGTCTACATAAGCTCATTATACATTGTCATTTATTATTTACTAATGTCATTGGGTAATTTGTACTGACTGTAATAAAAGGTGACACAACTTCCTCTAGTGGTTTCCCTTACCGGTTTCCTTTCTATAACATATAATAGATGTATATTACAATGTTTGTATTCGTCAAATTGGATATTGTAATTGTTGAACTCTCTAAATTTATTATCATTTTATAGTCATATACAAATATGGAAATTCCCTATGTGAGCTATATCCCACTCATCTGAAAAAAACATCCTAATATACTATTATATAACTTATATATGTAACTCACTATTCGGAGGACGCGAGTTAAATATCCTTTTTCTTTTAGACCTTAATTCAGAACTCTGGACTCAATTAAAATGTTTTGAAATTAACGTTACAATCTAAAAGGCGACAACCTAAGCTCTTATCTGATGTTTGATCATCCGAACAATCTCCATCCTCAATCCGCCTCTTTACATTATGTACATGGAAGTTTTTCATGCAAAGGTAACACAAATGTATATATTATTAATATTGTATATAATAATGTGTCTAAACATTTATCTTGGTGTAGCTATATTATCAATTAATGAATGCCCTATCGGAACCCCACCGAAATTATGTGGAAGTAGTTGTGGTCACTGACAGTCACCTCATGCTGTTTTTGAGAAATCTCACCATTTTGACAATGGATAAAATCTACATGTATACAGTCAATACGATTGACTTGCATGGGGCATCTGCCAGTGGCTTTACTTCCACTGTAGGAATTATATCAGAACACATATATAGTTTTCAATTATGTACATGTATTATTCCTTTCCTCTCTTTATCCGACGATACTGAAAGATACACAATTTTCTACTCCATATTCTTCTCAAATGATCATTTCTCACTTATTGCTATCTGTTAATTATAACCATGTGTATGGATGTAGACAAAAAATCCAGGGTCCTTTACGCAGTCTTGATACATGCATGCCTCAACATCCGATCAGTACGTAACAAGCTTGATGTTATTGAAGCAGAACCTTAATAATAAAGATATCATTTGCTTAACTGAAAGCCATTTAAATGATACAGTAATTGATTCTGGATTTATACCTTGAAAATTTTCTTCAAAACTTTCTTAGAAAGGACCGACACCTGCGAACCGGGGGTGGCATTTTCAAATATATCATAAGGAAAATGTCATTGTAAAGAGAAGGGAGGTTTTTGAGACAAATGAATTTAGAAGTATTGTGGACTGTAAATTGTAATTTGGAAACAGTAAGGTAATTTTAGGTTGTTATATATAGACCTCCAGATAGTAATAATTGACTACTGGAGATAAACTTGATACTATGCTTGATCATGTTACTGATGACTCGAAACAAATAAATGCTGATATTATTATCACCGGTGATATCAATGTAAATATGCTCACCATACAGCCTAATTCCACTTTTAGTAGACTCCTCAGCAAATATAATATGACAAACTTTGTAAATGAATTTTACAAGAGTAACACCTGATTCCTCTACCTCAATTGACATTGTTCTTTCAAATAACAATACCATTGTTAAAAATACACATATAATACCTCCGATATGCAGTGATCATTCTGTTATTAATTTCAGTTTTTGACATTCTGTTTTTAAAACAACATACATATGCTAAAAAACATTTATCTCTATAACGAAGCGGATGTTGTCAAGATGAATCAAATGATAAATAATATTGACTGGGTAAGTATTGGTGAATACCATGATGTAGATAGTTTCAATTCCATACTTAGTGATACTATAAATAGGGTTATGAATGAATGTATACCTCAAAAGAAAAATAACTGTAAGACCTAATGACAAGCCATGGATGACAGGTGAGAATTAGGCTAAAAATTAGACAGAGGAATAGAGTTCATAAAAAAAGCAGTTCAAACTAATAATCCAGTTCACTGGGAAATTTTTAGAAATCTTAGAAATGAAACCATAACTTTGATTCTTAATGCAAAATCTGTATATTTGGATAAGTTAGAAAAATCTTTAAAGGATATAAATACTTCTTCGTTTAAATGGTGGAAAACTGCAAAAACTCTACTTAAGTTCAATAATAAACACTCTATAATCCACCATTAAATTATAATAATTCTTTCTTGTTCCATCCTATAGATAAAGCCGAAGGTCTTGTTGACTATTTTACATCAATATCAACTTCTTCTGATAATATTGATCCTTTGCTTGCTGTCCCAGAATCTCCTAACATACTTGATAATATTTTAATTCAGGAACAGGAAGTCAGAGATCAATTAATTATAATAAATGGAAATAAACCTGCTGGCTCTGATGGCATAATACCTAAGGTCCTGAAACTTCTTTTATCATCAATTGTTACACCCTTTAACTATTTTATTTCAACAAAACATTATCAACTAGCTTTGTTCCTTCGTCTTGGAAACTTTCTTATATAAATTCTATTTATAAAGGCAAAGGTAGTGATAATGACATTTCAAATTACCGACCAATTTCAATTACATCTTGTCTTAGTAAAATATTAGAAAAGATTATCTTCAAACATTTATACAATCATCTTGTTGAACATGAAATGTTATCAAAATTCCAATCAGGATTTATTCGAGGAGACTCAACTATTTATCAATTACTCTCAATGTATGACACATTTATAAAAAAAATTAGATGAGGGGCTAGAAACTAGATCTATTTTTTGTGATATTAGCAAAGCCTTTGATCGGGTTTGGCACCCCGGATTACTTTATAAGCTTGAACTGTATGGTGTTAAAGGTAATGTCTTAAATTGGTTTAAAAGTTATCTAGATAATCGTCAACACAAAGTTATAACTGAAGGTTTCTCCTCTTCATATCGTCAGGTAAGTGCAGGTGTCCTCCAGGGCTCAGTTCTCGGTCCTTTTCTTTTTCTAATCTATATAAATGACATAACTGATTGTATAACAAATGATAAAAGAATATTTGCAGATGATACCTCTCTTTTTAAGGTCACAGACATTTCTCCTTTAGATACAGCAAATAGTTTATCTGAGGACCTTGAAAATATAGATAAATGGTCTAAAAAATGGGATATTAAATTCAACCCAGATAAAAACAGAATAGCTTACTTTCAGTCGCAAAAGAAATATTATATGTCCAGATGTCTTATTCCAAAATGAGGTTATCAAAAATGTCAAAAACCACAAAACATCTAGGCTTATTTCTTTCTGAGGATGGTAAATGGCACCACCATATTCACTACATTTACAAAAAAGCTTGTAATCGTATAAACCTTTTAAAAACTGTTAAATATAAATTGAGTCGAAAATCTTTAACTAATATATATGTTTCATATATTAGACCAATATTAGAATATGGTGATATCTTGTTTGATAATTGTACACAACAGGAAGCATTACTTCTAGAATCTATTCAAATAGAGGCTGCCCGAATTATCACTGGACTGCGTAAGGGAACATCTCATTATAAACTTTACTCAGAACTTGGCTGGGATACACTTGACACAAGGCGCAAAAAACATAGACTTGTCCTTCTTTATAAAATTTTATCAGGAACTGCTCCCTCCTATCTAAACGAATTAATTGAGCAATACTTTAATAACGAAAACCCATATTTGTTAAGAAATGAAAGATTATTTGCAATTCCTTTTAGTAGATCTACCATTTATGCTAATAGTTTTATTCCAAAAACTCTGAAAGAATATAATGAACTTGCACTTAGATTTGATTTTAACCAATATCACCTCTATTAACCAATTTAAAAAACTTCTAAACCAGAATATTAGTGATATTACACCCACAGATAATGCTAAGTACAAAACTTTTTTAAATTCAGGCAAAAGGAAAGATAATATTCTGATATGTCAATTACGGAACTGCTGTAGTAATTTAAACTTTGATCTTTATAATGATCACTTAGCAGAATCACCATTGTGCGAGTGTGGTAATGCTTATGAAACCACTGAACATTACTTCTTCTCCTGTAGTAATTACAATGAACAGCGCAGAACTCTCCAAAATAAGTTAATAAATTTTACTCGTAACCATTTTGACCTTCAAATACTTTTGTCAGGCTGTAATGATTGTAATAATGAAACAAACTTGAATATCTTTCAGTGTACAATAGATTTTGTAAGGGCTACTAATAGATTTCATAACATATAACCACCATCATAATAACTTCTAATTATATGATTCACCAATAACTTTGAAGAATTGATTAACTAATCGTGGTTAAAGATACCATACCTTAATTAATAAAATTAGTGTTCTGAAAAACACTTCTATAATAGCATCTGTTCCGATGGGCATTTATCATTTATTAGTTGTAAATTTTACGTATTATTATATAAATTGTCATACTTTTTAAAATATATGAATAATACATTTATCTTAGCTACATATCTGTTTAGGTAATTGTTGCCCCTGCAGGTAGGGCATTAGAATTGTACCTGCTGCCCCTATTGCATGATCGTAAAAAGGCGACTAAATTTAGGATCTTATCTTTTCTCTTCTTCCTAACTGACTTTATCCTTCCTAATGCCTCCCTTGGCACCGCCTCACTTTTGGCCTTGAGTTGAGCGTTCGCCCCTGTGAGGAAGGCTCTGGGTTCTGTCCCCTGGCCGAGACACACCAAAGTCTATAAAAGTGGTAGTTTCTCTGCTCCTGCTTAGCGTTCAGCATTCAGGGAGTGGGACGACTGGTTCGCCCGTTGTCAGTATAATGTGATCGGGTGGGGTGTGTTGCTTGGTGTCTTCGGCGGCATGCTTCAGTGATATAGCACTATAAAAAGGGCAACAGTTCCACTATACAAAAAGACACAACACGAACATACCGCAGTCTCCCAGTACACTCACCTCGCACAACATACACGCAACACACCGCATACATGGGAGGCCGTCCTTACATTACCTTAGCTGTTAATAGGACGTTAATAAATCAAACAAACAAACAAGGTAATTGTTAAAATTAATGCATGTGTCATGACAAGTATAAATTTAGACCAAACTTTATTTCAATATTCTGCAACATTTTATCTTTTAAATCATATACATGAATACAGCAGCCATGGTAGAATTTCTGAATCCCATTGGTGGATGACCATCGGCTTGTTAGCCACATGGACTTTCTGGTCTGTAGGCTGCTGCATTCTCATTTCTTTATTATTATGCTTTTTGAAAAACAAAATTACTATCTATAATCTCATTAATAATATATGATATATTGTCATGACTTATGAAACATATACTTTCAAATGTTTTCAAATACTCTTTCGTGTCATTTGTATATATATACATTTTGTTACCGGGGAGAGAACTTACATAGGCACAGCCTGTTGTTCGATCCTATTTCAACTTGTTTGTTTGAAATAAAATTTGGTTGAAATTGAAATATTAGAGAGATTAATTACGGGAACATGTTAGATATATTAGAGAGATTAATTACACGGGAATATTTTAGATACATGTATATTAGAGAGATTAATTACACGGGAATATTTTAGATATATATTAGAGAGATTAATTACGGGAATATGTTTGATATATTACAGAGATTAATTACCGGGAATATGTTGAATATATTAGAGAGATTAATTACGGGAATATGTTGAATATATTAGAGAGATTAATTACGGGAACATGTTAGAGAGATTAATTACGGGAACATGTTAGAGAGATTAATTACGGGAATATGTTGACTATATTAGAGAGATTAATTACGGGAATATGTTGAATATATTAGAGAGATTAATTACGGGAACATGTTAGATATATTAGAGATTAATTACACGGGAATATTTTAGATATATTAGAGAGATTAAAGTACGGGAACATGTTAGATATATTTGAGCGATTAATAACGGGAACATGTTTGCTATGTTAGGGAGATTAATCACTGCCATAAGTTGAATATATTATAGGGAGTAATTACGGGAACATGCTAGATATGTTAGAGAGATTAATTACGGGAATATGTTAGATATATTAGATTAATTAATTATGGGAATATGTTGAATTTATTAGAGTGATTAATTACGGGAACATGTTGAATTTATTAGAAAGATTAATTACACGGGAATATGTAACGATATATATGGAAAACTAGGTGTTTTTGGGTATTGACATATAATTCGAGTGTTGAATATGTGAATTTATACAAATGCTTTGCTGCATATCAATACTTGTGAACAAATATCGTTTACGGTCCATAAAAAACGAATTGAAACATCATTGACTTAAATTGCAGATTTCAAAGGAATTAGTCCATGTTAGAAATAGTCGGACCAAATGTTACGGATGTTAGCATAGTATATTTTGTAAAGACTTAGTTTTGCTCCAATATAATTGCAAACACTTGTTCTCTTCACAATTGAAATAAATACCTGTAATTTTAGCGTCCATAATAGAAATAATTTTACTATGATTTATGTTACCTCTAACTCTAAACTTGCGTGATGTCAAAGAAATAATTTGGCGTTAATATTTTCAATAATTCACAAGGATTGAAATTTAGACAAGCATCGCTAAATTGTATTTTTATTGAATATAACTTATATGTATTCTATATAAAGAATCTTTCACGAGTGTTCATTTCATAAGAGATTTTATGAAACGAGACTAAGAAGCTTTTATTTTTGCGAGCCTTGGCGAAATTTTGTAATATAAGTGTTTTAAGATAGTTGATACGTCCAATTAGTATATCTATAGTAGTGTTAATATTTTAGTCAGACATTTTATTTTCTTATTGTAGGCTGCTAACATTAGTTTTGTCAAGATAAAAGATGTTGCCTCCAGGGAAAATATGTCTGAGAGATATTTCAATTACAACCAATAGAGATACTCAACAGACAAATCCAGTCGACAGAGTGCCTAACAGACTGGTTTCTAACTTCACGACTGAGCCTTCTCACAGACCCGTTTCGGTTTCCGCTGACGGTGACTGTCTGTTTAATGCCGTTTCCTTAGTACTTTCTGGAACCGAAATCCTGTCAACGGAACTAAGATACAGAACCTGTCTTGAGATGCTCGAACACAAGGACTACATTTTCGCCACAAACAGCGAGCCTGTTTCGACATCATTTCCCCTGACTACAACGAGTCTTGCCTCAACTGTGCCGGTGCAGGAAATGGATATTCAAGTATATGGACTATAGCAGTGTTTGTCGAACGTGATAGGTTTACCCATCTGTTAATGGATTTAAAGACTTAGCATTTTTGCAACTCAACACTACACTGCAGCCAAGACAACCTGAAAGTGGTGGACCATGTATCAAGGTACTCTGGACAAGCTTGAATCTTCCAAGACAAAGTCGAATATGGACACCCAATCATTTCGTGCCACTTCTGCCCAAAACTAGCACCCATATAGAGCAAGACAGTACCAAAACACTGCACTCACCTACAGTAACATTTAAAACCAAACCCAAAACACACCCAACTGACCACTGCAGGTTTGCCTCTTACTATGACATCGACACAAAACGTGACATTAGGCGTAACTTCGACGTACACAATACTGACTATGACATCGACACAAAACGTGACATTAGGCGTGACGTCGACGTACACAATAATGACTATGACAGCGACGAAAGCGACACAAAACATGATATTAGGCGTAACGTCGACGTACACAATACTAACTATGACAGCGTTGAAAGCGACACAAAACTTTCAGATGCTAAAACTGATCACATTACCGTGAATGACGACCAGATAGACAGTTCTACTGCAACTGGTATTAATACTGAATCCGAGACTGAAGCAAACCGCGGCACCTTAGAAGACGGATTTTTAGGTACAAATGTAGTTTATTCTCTGTTATTAGGCTCCAATCCACTAGAAAAAATTCCTACAGGTGTAAAAAACAACACATATTTCTTAATTGACAATAGACAAAATCGATTGAAACGTCAGGAAAACGACAAAAGTAGCTTTTTGGACGACTGTGGGGTGTGGGATTAAAAAAGTGGGGCATCTCCAAAAACAACGTATATTTAGACTGAATTAAGGACATTGAAGAAGATATTCGTTAGGAAGGGGGTTTATTGCAACGAGAAATTAGTCAACAAACAACGACAGTACATACCCATAGAACCAACTCCTCCTGACAATTCGATAGTGACTTTACATAGGTACTATACAACTCTTAAGGCAGACAAAAATTACAAGAAAAGGGTGACATGGCTAGGTTCTGTACGACAATTTGACAAAGACTGTGCTGTAGTAGAGTACCTAGGGGCGTTTCCTGGCTTAGCGCCACATGGTAATTCACGAGAGACGGGCGGGTTTGTTAGGACAGACGACCAAGTACTGACAGAAATAGGACAACTAAGCAAGACGATGAAACCATCGGACCATCTATAGACAGCTCGACGCTAAGTATGACTTCTTGACAGCACCAATAGATCCAAAACAGATTAAAGATAATAAACGAAACGACAAGGTTAAGGAAAGAAAGACTAACGGACAATTTACTAACAGACATAACTAAACATAGCCGACCATTTCGTACATTTGCAAAACATGGTACGCGAAGGACATCCATTAGTTAGGCAGGTGATACATGAACACGGCAAGACCCCTTCAGTCATTTTGTATACAGACGAACAGATGACAGACATTAGAAATTTATGTTGTACTGGCAAAACCATATTGGGATTCGACAAGACGTTTAACTTGTGACATGCATGTGACAGCCTCTTGTTTTAAGCATTAGCTCTTAAAAGACCAAACACAGGTGAGCCACCACTTTTTCTTGGGCCACTTAACGACAGTAGCGACTTTGAGACATATAGCGTTTTTTTACCCATTTGAAGAATTGTACCTGCTGCCCCTATTGCATGATCGTAAAAGGCGACTAAATTTTGGATCTTATCTTTTCTCTTCTTTTTAACTGACTTTATCTTTCCTAATGCCTCCCTTGGCACCGCCTCACTTTTGGCCTTGAGTTGAGCGTTCGCCCCAGTGAGGAAGGCTCTGGGTTCTGTCCCCTGGCCGAGACACACCAAAGTCTGTAAAAGTGGTAGTTTCTGCTCCTGCTTAGCGCTCAGCAAAAAGGGAGTGGGACGACTGGTTCGCCCGTTGTCAGTATAACGTGACCGGGTGGGGTGTGTTGCTTGGTGTCTTCGGCGGCATGCTTCAGTGATATAGCACTATAAAAAAGGCAAAAGTTCCACTATACAAGAAGACACAACATGAATATACCGCAGTCTCCCGAAACACGCACCTCGCCACAACATACACGCAACACACCGCATACATGGGAGGCCGTCCTTACATGACCATAGCTGTTAAAAGGACGTTAATTAATGAAACAAACAAACAAACAAACATTGAAAATTAAGCTGACGGGGACTGACCTTACCAAGTTAGTTATAGGGACAGATGGCGAACAGGCTATGAAAAAAGCTATAGTCAACGCATTTCCAAACTCGACACACGTACTCTGTACCAGACACTTGCGACAAAACACTGTGGACAAAATGACAAATTTAGGTATCGGCAAGGGTGACCGAATTCGACTGATAAATGACACATTTTTTGACAAACGCTGATGACTCCATTACGTTTGACGAGAGATTTTTGTTTGTTTGTTTGTTTGTTTGTTTGATTTATTAACGTCCTATTAACAGCTATGGTCATGTAAGGACGGCCTCCCATGTATGCGGTGTGTTGCGTGTATGTTGTGCGAGGTGAGTGTACTGGGAGACTGCGGTATGTTCGTGTTGTGTCTTCTTGTATAGTGGAAAACTGTTGCCCTTTTTACAGTGCTATATCACATGAAGCATGCCGCCGAAGACACCAAGCAACACACCCCACCCGGTCACATTATACTGACAACGGGCGAACCAGTCGTAAAATGACGAACTTGAGACTGCGTGCAAATCCGTCTCTCCTGAGTTCGGAAATTACTTTTCTAGTAGGTTAAAACCATTATTAAAAGATAAGGTCAATGAACCACAAAGATTAGTAGAAAAAACAGTGGACAAATACTAATTGCGAGTCCATAAATCATGTTTTGAAACATTTTGTTGACTGGAAAGCAAAACCTTTAATTGATTTTGTTGAAGCTCTCAACACTTTACTTGTCGTGCAGTATAAAGATCTCAGGAGAGCCATCGTTGGCACTGGACAATTCAGACTGACCGAACAATTAGAACGTTATAGGACTGACAAGGTTAGGTGGGCGTCCCTGACTTCTGACCAAAAAAACAAGCTCATTGCTAAAGTCAAACGCGGACCAGTGACAGATACTGTAGCGACATCTTCTGACGGTCGAATGAAATGCCAAGTACCAAGAACATTTGGAAGAAACCAGGACAAAGAAAACGACGTAGGACAGAACGAACGATGACTATCAACAAGAAGGCAATGCATGACTAGATTCTGACAATCACAGCTTCTCGCCTCGTCAGGCGCACTATACTAGGTAGTGAATGACATGACAAATGACGCTACGACACTGCTGACAATCTTAGCTTATACAAATGTAAGAGTATTCATTTATACACAAGTGACTGTAAATATGTACAAAACACGCTGTACACACTCATATCACACACTATTGGCGAAGTGGCACAGAAAGAAATTAGTAATTGAAAATATAAAGGAACTATTATTGTGTGTTTAAAGTGTGATTAATGTGTAAATATGATTTTGCTTTATAATGGTGTATCACTCCACAAAGTATTTTTTTTTAAATTTTATATCAACTTTGATGATGCTTGTGATTAATGTGTAAATATGATTTTGCTTTATGATGTGTATCGCCCCACAAAGTATTTTTAATTTCAAACTCCAACACTCCAAACAAATGTAAAAATACCTGCGTAATTTTTTTTAACAGTAATGATTTATTTCTCTGTTTTGCCGTCTGGTGCAGTAAGGCTTATGCAATTAACATCTTATTTATCTTGATTAAATTGTTATGAAGTTGTTAATAAGTGTAGCCACTGAAAGTAAATTGATAACTTTTGCAACTCTGCAAAATTATCAATCTCGATTTACCTACCATTTTTAAATATTCAAAGAATATTTTCGGAAAGGTAGTGATCCTTTCAAGTTATGTTTGTAATGAGAAATTTCTCTTCTTGATATGTTTCGTTAGTATACTGGCTTATAATATTAACTTCATGATTTGGAGCGTGCAGTGTATATACGAAGTCTCTGTCAGTAAATATGAACTCACAAGTGAAAACAACAGCTATTTTACTTTGACAATATGAAATTATAATTAGCAATAAATGAATAATGATTTTTGGGGTATAATTAAATAAAAATGGGGCTTACGAAAGAAGGGTCTTCGATCCCAAGTCCTGGGTGCACGATGTGTAGCTGATGCTTTCGAAATTTTACCATTATACATTTTTCATTACAGTATATTTTATATCTATTTTAATTTTAATCATGTAACAATTTCATATAGTCATGTAATATTATATATTTTATATCTATTTTAAGTTAATCATGTACAAATTTTACATATTATATCCATCACGTTATATTTTATTGTTAAAACGTGTCATTTATACTTGTTATCTATTGTATATGGTTATAGCTAAATTATTTACATTCAATTGCATTATACAATTAATTTGTTGCTTATAATAAAACGTTACATCAACAATCTGGGTTTTTTTTCTTGTCGACAAAAATACGCTTTGGTGATTGCATCGCAACAGCTTGTATAAACGGATAATATGATATGAATTAGCATGTCCTATAGTAGAATTTATTTAAGTCATATTTAATCTACATAAATTAATGATGAAATATACAGATTATTATCTAATTGCACGAAATGTTGCGATGCAATCGTATTATAAATACAACGTGAACAACACGGTTACTACAAATGCATGGCCACTTCACTTACTGGTCAGGTTATCTGCAAACACAATACATTACATATTCTAAAATAGCTTATATAGATGAAATTACTTTTTAAAATGAAAAATGGCCGTAAATTATTCAGTTTCGGTGATTTGTCGCACCCCAACTCGGGTGGGTGGTTGTTAGTCAAGCTTTATATGCATGGAGGTTTATAGGAATTTAGCGATCTGATTGAAATACAGATCCTTATAACCACTCCGTTCAATAGAGGATCTGAGAAAATCCGATTAAGGGTCATGTTCGGATGGCCTTTATACCACGTGTAATTCAGATCAAATGCATTTTCTGCACGTTGCTCTGTCAATTGACAACGCCATTTCGTCCCTACATACAAATACCATTAGCTTTATTGTGCTCTTTGGGCGAGATGACTACGTACACGGAAATAATTCTGACAGATTTTCAAACTATTTCGTCCCCTGAAATTCACTGTCAAAATTTTGCCAGCAGCAATTTGATTGGCCATTTCCAAAGGTCACCTGGACATGACCCCTAATGGGATTTTCTCAGATCCTCTTATCTAACGTAGTGATAATAAGGATCTGTATTTTAATCAAATTGGTTGAGGGGTCAGTCTCAAAGAGGATGTGTAGCGTACCATGTCTATTATATGTGTAGTTGAACCGCTGCAGTAATTGTTTACTTTTGTTTGGGTCCATGTCATTGCATGTCTCTGTAATAAACGTTAATAGTATTTAAACGCCTTAGTTCTTTCTTCTAACAGCCGATACCGTATTTAATAACATCAAAACTCAATTCGAACCTGGGAGTGGGACGACTGGTTCGCCCGTTGTAAGTATAATGTGACCGGGTGGGGTGTGTTGCTTGGTGTCTTCGGCGGCATGCTTCAGTGATATAACACTATAAAAAGGGCAACAGTTCCACTATACAAGAAGACGCAACATGAATATACCGCAGTCTCCCAAAACACGCACCTCGCACAACATACACGCAACACACAGCATGCATGGGAGGCCGTTCTTACATGACCATAGCTGTTAAAAGAACGTAAATTAATCAAACAAACTAAATTCAGAGACAAAGTAATTTATATGAAAGTAGTAGCCTAATTGACCTTTTTGACCTCGCCTCTATTGCCGTCTAAGGCCACGGGGGTCAGCCCTATCATTTGTACAATTTCAAATCCCAACCCTATAAGGATGCTACCATTGCATTATAAGTGCTCTTCCATTCTTAGTCGGCCCTGCAGGTAGGGCGTTAGAATGGTACCTGCTGCCCCTATAGCATGATCGTAAAAGGCGACTAAATTTAGGATCTTATCTTTTCTCTTCTTTCTAACTGACTTTATCTTTCCTAATACCGCCTCACGTTTGGCCTTGAGTTGAGCGTTAGCCCCTGTGAGGAAGGCTCTGGGTTCTGTCCCCTGGCCGAGACACACCAAAGGCTATTAAAGTGGTAGTTTCTGCTCCTGCTTAGCGCTCAGCATACGTTAATTTATCAAACAAACAAACAAACATAGTTGCAGAATAGAAGTAGTCTATATGGAAATAGCTAAATTAACCCCTTTTGACCCAACCCTTCAGGCCTCCGGGGGGTCAGCTCTATCATTTGCAAAATTTTGAATCCAAACCCTATAAGGATGTAGCCATTGCATTATGAGCGTAATCCCATGTTAAGTTGCAGAAAAAAGTCATTTATATGGAAATTGACCACTTTTGACCCCGCCCCTCAGGCCCCCGGGGGTCAGCCCTATCATTTGCTTAATTTGGAATCCCCACCATATAAGGATGCTACCATTGCATTATGGGTGCTATACCATGCTTAGTTGCAGAGAAGTCATTTATGGCAATAGTTCCACTATACAAGAAGACATAACATAAATTTACCACAGTCTCCCATAACACGCACCTCGCACAACATACACGCAACACACTTTTCGATACTTTGCTGCAATATTGAAGAAAATATCTTAGTCAGATTCAATATGATACTGTCTCTATATAATGCATAAAATGGACACTGAGAATTCTTAACAGCATATTAAAACAACCATTCTCAAAATCAGTGTGTTATTTGTATACATTGACCTGTACAATGGACCCTCGATAATCTGGACACCTTCGTTCCAAGTCTGGACAGTCCAGATTACAAATTTTCTGGACTGCCTAATTTCGTGAACCTTGGTCAATTTTAAAATTGTTATGTACAAGTTATTCCCCTTGACCTTGTAATCAATGATGGGTTTTTATGTTTATGTACTAAAATAAATACTTTGTTATGTTTCAAAGTTTTTTCCCATCTAAATATGTTAAGAATATGAAATTAACGTACATGTAATCACACATTATTGGCAACTTGTTGTTAATGTCACATTAATTACAACTGTTTATACATGTATTGGTAACAAGATCAGACACAGTTTAAAAGCATTTGATAGAAGCATCATCTAATGGGAACAACCAATGGGATATGTCACCAGAAGTGTTAAAATTTATGTCATTTTGGTTAATACAATGTGAAACACACTGCACTAAGTCAACAAGTAAAACTGTTTATCATGACAGCCAATTACTAAAGTGAGCCGTGTCACAGATGTGAATCATTGAAATATACATTATAGTAATGATAATTCAGGCGTGATGATGGGTAAATAAATTATCAGTTTATAGTATAAATGTATACAGTAAATGTATGGTGTTTTAATTGGCATTATGAAACAATGCGAATGAGTAGCGCCAACCCATACGCCTGTTGTCTAGAGCTACATGTATGTTGTCGCATCTAGTTTAATATATGCCTGGTAGTCATCCTTAGAATTATTTCACTGCTTCCAAAGTAATCCTGATAATCTCCAGTTTTCAACAATTATGCATCTGCTTCAGATGACTAGCCAACGAGTCCTGTAATTATAAAATTTAACATATGCATATATCAATTTTTTCTTAATTTGTTGTAAAAAAGTTACGGAAATCATCTAACAATGGGAAAAGGAAAAAAAAATGGACTCCTGTATACAAGTACTTTGAGTTAAATATTAGCACCATAATTAATTTGTCTCCTATACCTGATACACATTGATAAAACAGAAGGGACATGGAAATTGTACTAATTCGCTAAAAGTAATCTTAAATATCATCTAAACAAACCTCAATTGATGCCAAACTTGTAATGAGTCTCTAAGTTGTTTAAAAGTAGCACGCAAGTTTCATATTTGAGTCGACACTGGCGAGATATACTTGGTTGCCTCCCTTGAGCTCTGACGTCATCTGTGATAATCGTCTGGAGGCGGGGCATTCTGTCAATCTCGTCTGCGACAGTAGCTTTGTTTACATTACCGACGGAGCCGGATCATGGTACAATGTGCTGCGTACAACTGTACGAACAGAAGTGGACAGAAAATAGCATTGTATTCCTTCCCTAAGGATGTTAAATTGAAATCGTTGTGGGTGATAAAGATGAAAAGGGTCGAATTTTCCCCAATCTGATTAAAATACAGATCCTTACTATCACTACGTTAGATAAGAGGATCTGAGAAAATCCCATTAGGGGTCATGTCCAGGTGAACTTTGTAAATGGGCAATCAAATTGCTGCTGGCAAAATTTTGACAGTGGATTTCAGGGACGAAATAGTTGGATAATCTGTCAGAATTATTTCCGTGTACGTAGTCATCTCGCCCAAGGAGCACAATAAAGCTTATCGTATTTTATGTTGGGGCGAAATGGCGTTGTCAATTGACAGAGCAACGTGCAGAAAATGCGTTGGATCTGAATTACACGTGGTATAAAGGTCATCCGAACATGACCCTTAATCGGATTTTCTCAAATCCTCTATTGAACGGAGTGGTTATAAGGATCTGTATTTCAATCAGATTGAATTTTCCCCTTCACCCTACTCAAGGCTATGCGGCGACCATTTTACACCTGACTGCTACACCAGAGATCCGATGTTGATGGCGAGAATTGGATTTCAATCGAAATTTCTAAGTTTGAAACGCGACGCAGTTCCCACTATGTTTGATTTTGATCATGACAACACTTTACACGATACAAATATACGTAAGATGCAGCAAACCAAAAACAGACGGACCGAATTCTTGAAGAGGAGAAGTGTACAGGTAAGTTACGTACTACATTGCATAGGCCTAAAGGTCTAGCATTCGTTTAGTTGTGTTGTCTGCTAACCGCGCATAGGTTGTATTAAAATGTTTATACAGTAGATCATTCCGGAAATACTTAATGGCAAAATTGATTGTCATTGTTTTTATTTTCATTTAGTTGCCAAGTATTGAAGTTTGGTCTATTATAATCATCTTCATACATATTTAGCCACGCCCCCAACACCAACTCGCCCTATATAGAAGATTTATAAGCATAAGCATATAGGAAAACAAGTTATAGTTAAAAAAGTAAATATCCGGTAATATTTTTAGAGGTATCGGAACGTTATTATGTATATATGCATTATACACACATACATAACAAAAACTGAACAAATTAATATGTAAATAATGCATACACCACACACACATACTGTACCAATGTACAGTGTGTACACATATATGTATGTAGTGTTTGGTACATGTTCATGTCATAAACCGAAATCTCAATATCAATTTTTGTGATGTTTAATTACAGAAGATGTTTGCTGAAATTGAGACCATAAAACAAGCAACAGAGCCTGAGCTTGAGGTATACCAAGGAGACAAGGGACCACTGCAGGTACACATGTCAACACAGACAACACCAAAGACTGTGGATTGTTGTGTAGGCACTGATGAGAGTGTGGTGTTACATATTGTGTTGGCTGTCAGACAACATATAATCTTGTGGTAAGAATAAGATACTGAACTTGAAAATAGACAATAAATTCAACATTACATTATTTATCATAAAAATAAATGCACATGGCATATGTTGTCAAAAAGTGTTCTTTGTAGAGAGGTATCATTATGTTATAAGAGGATACCTTTTTAACAACAATTTATGTTCCTTTCAAATAAGTTTGATTACAGTACAGGTTATTATTGTCAAAGGAATGACAATATTATTTACGAATATCAGCTGGATTCTAATTAAAATTTAATTCGAATATTTTTTTAATTTGAAGTGTGAATCAAGAATCTTAACAAATTTTACAAAAAAGTTAATGCTATTGGCTGTTAATAGGATTTTAATTCATTGTATCAAACAAGAGATCCCAGAGGGATCTCGGCGCCCACCAAAGAATGATCTATGTCTGACAAACGAAAGAGGGATCTTTTTTCTGCTTTTTAAAACTTTTACTACATTTTACTACATATGAAATTTGAGAAAGATCCTTTGAGAACTATCTGAGATATAAAACGGTAAAAATATCAAATATCAAATATCAAATTCCAAGATGGTGACCTGTCGGCCATCTTGTTGACCGATTGGTCCTACAATTTAACATGCTTAACTAGACCAGTAGGGGAACCTGCAAAAAAAATTGGAGACAGATCCCTTCATTACTTTTTGAGAAATAGTGGTAACAAGCTCCACTATACAAGAAGACACAACACGAACATACCGCAGTCTCCCAGTACACTCACCTCGCACAACATACACGCAAAACACCGCATACATGGGAGGCCGTCCTTACATGACCATAGCTGTTAATAGGACGTTAATAAATCAAACAAACAAACAAACAAACAAAGTGGTAACAAGCTTCAACTAACAAAATGCAATATGCACAACTAGACCCCAAGCGGAACATGGACATGCAATTTGAGACAGATCCCATCAGTACTTTCCGAGAAATTATGGTAACAAGCTTCAACTATCAAAATCCAAGATGGCGGCCTGTCGACCATCTTGCTCACCGATCGGTCCGAAAATGTGATATGCACAGCTAGACCCCAAGGGGAACCTGCACATGCAATTTGACACAGATCCCTTAAGTACTTTCTGATATAAAGCGGTAACAAACATCGATTGTCAAAATCCAAGATGGCGTCCTGTCGGACATCTTGTTCATCGATCGGTCCAAAAATGCATAATGCACAACTAGGGCCCTAGGGGAACCTACATGTGAAATTTAAGAACAATCCCTTCGATACTTTCAGAGAAATAGCGATAACAAACTTTATCAATCAAAATCTAAGATGGCGGCCTGGCGGCCATCTTGTTGACCGATTGGTTCCAAAATGCAATATGCAGAACTACACCCCTAGGGGTACCTACATGTGAAATTTGAGAGATTCATCGTAAAAGGCGACTAAATTTAGGATCTTATCTTTTCTCTTCTTCCTAACTGACTTTATCCTTCCTAATGCCTCCCTTGGCACCGCCTCACTTGTGGCCTTTAGTTGAGCGTTCGCCCCTGTGAGGTAGGCTCTGGGCTCTGTCCCCTGGCCGAGACACACCAAAGTCTATAAAAGTGGTAGTTTCTGCTCCTGCTTAGCGCTCAGCAAAAAGGGAGTGGGACGACTGGTTCGCCCGTTGTCAGTATAATGTGACTGGATGGGGTGTGTTGCTTGGTGTCTTCGGCGGCATGCTCCAGTGATATAGCACTATAAAAAGGGCAAAAGTTCCACTATACAAGAAGACACAACATGAATATACCGCAGTCTCCCGAAACACGCACCTCGCACAACATACACGCAACACACCGCATACATGGGAGGCCGTCCTTACATGACCATAGCTGTTAATAGGACGTTAATAAATCAAACAAACAAAACAAAAATACATGACCATAGCTGTTAATAGGACGTTAATTAGTAAACAAAAAAGAGAGAGATCCCTTCATTACTTTCTGAGAAATAGCGGTAACAAACTTTATCAATCAAATTCCAAGATGGCGGCCTGTCGGCCATCTTGTTGACCGATTGGTCCCAAAATGCAATATGCACAACTAAACCCCTAGGGGAACCTACATGCGAAATTTGAGAGAGATCCCTTCAGTACTTTCTGCGAAATAGCGGTAACAAACTTTAACTATCAAAATCCAAGATGGCGGCCTGTCGACCATCTTGTTGACTGATTGGTCCCAAAATACAATATGCACAACTAGGGCAACCTACATATGAAATTTGAGAAAGATCCATTCAGTACTTTCTGAGAAATAGCGGTAACAAGAATTGTTAACGTACAGAAGGACGGACCACGGACGAAAAGCGATTTGAATAGCCCAATCAGATGGTGGGCTAAAAATTGACACAACCTATGTAGGTATATGATGTCAGCATAAGTGTTGTACAGGTATTTCAGAATTTAGATAATTTTTATAGTGATTGTGTGTGATTCCTAGAAGAATCTGTTATGAACAGGAGGGGTTTGCTATATAAAATTGTCTACTAGTCTGATGAGATCTTAAACTCTATCAACATGCACTAAAATTCCCCCCTATGTATGTATATTACCACAATCACTCCACCTCTAGGTCACAAATTCAAATCCTATGTGAGGCAGATGCCATGTAGATACTGACCTGGTCAGAAGTTTTTCTCTGGGTACTCCAGCCTTCATCCACCAACATGACCATGGCTGTTGATGTCATATGATAAATGTCTGTAGTTTATCTATGACACCCTTATGTAAAAAAATAATTTAATAAAACCCTTTTTTTGTAGGAAAGACCACATGTGTACATGCAAGTTGAGTCAGTTAAGAAATCTTGTGGGATGCAGACATCTTCTGTACAGGGTGAGGCATCTGTTTCAACACAGTGTGTTTGACATCTCCACCTTCCCAACAGGAATTTGATCCCCCCTTAATTGATGATTATGGTGACCCTGATTGGATGCCCTACATGAATGAGGAAGCTGATCATACTGGTGACTCGTGCTAGTTTGATGATGAGACTACAGAGGCAGACAAAGCTAGGAAATATGAAGTTTTCGAAAATTCTTTGATGACGCTTCTCGACATATGTTTAGAGTGTGGAAAAGAAAATCTCAAACATACAAAAAACACAAATAGGATCGGGTTTGAATGTTATATCACTTTGTTGGTCCAGCCAGCCATATCACAAAGCCATGCCATGGGGGAATTTGATTATTGCAAGTGCTGTGTTTTTCAGTGGCAATAGTCCTGTAAAAACTTTCAATTTTTTGAAAAGTGCCAATAGCAGTTTTAAGTTTAACATCCCACAACAAACTGCAAAGAGGTTATTTTAGTACCATCAACATTGTCTGTATGGCAATCTGCACAGGAAAGACTCTTGCATGACATCAGGTCTGTGGGCAGAGAGTTGAAACTAGGCGCAGATGCCAGATGTTCCTCTCCTGGCCACACTGCCAAGTATGGATAATACACATTGATAGATGCTCAGACAAACAAGGTTATTGATATTCAACTTGTGCAGGTATGCTAATTCATGGCTTCACCTTAATTTAGAGGGAGGGGGCATGCATTATGTAACCAATGCCTATTCCATCCTGCCCAGTATGATAGATTTCATAATGCAATAAAAGCATTGAGAGATCTTAAATCTTATTTTATTCTTAGTGTTGTTATTCTTTAACATAAAATTCACATTTTAAAATTTTACCAAGGAGACACGCCATTGAAATACAAGACTGCATGAGACAATGCAAGTCAAAATATTGTATTTCTTGTACAAAATTAAAAATATATGAATATCAATACATTTCAATAAGTTTTCTGCAATGATTATAAAATGAACAATGTAATAAAATGGACCCCATTTCTGGACCAAACACCTTTTAAAATATTTTTTACAAGAAATAATATCTTTCACCTGCCACTGTTCTTATGTTTCAAAAATGAAGATTGCAATGCATAATATTGTAATACATTATCAAATATATTTATTTTCAGTCAAATGAAGTAAAAAATTCCTACAACATGGAACTGGAAGGGCTGAAGCGTGGGCTTCGTTTCTTACATGAAGAAGGTGTTCAAGTTACAGTTTTGGTAACTGATAGGCACGGCCAAGTGAAGAAATATCTAAGAACAACATTCAAGCATCACACACTGGTTAATTAATTCAAATTTATATTGAATAACTTGTTATTTAACAGCTAGATTCAATTCATTAAGTGATTCCTATGATTTTGAAAGAATTATGCTATTTGTAATGTAACTGAATTTAATTTCTGTGACTGAAAAGTTGTGGATACCTTTTATGATCTTTTCCCTCATTTAATTGTTCTAAGTGGAAATAAACCATGGTACAATAATTGTTTCATATATTTGTGGGCATTGGATTCTGAATTACATATCAGCAATTTAATATTAACATGTGTCTTATAGGTGTGTATAAGAAACTTTAAACAGTGTGTTTGTTTGAGTTCTACGGCCCATCGACAACTAAGGTCATTTAGGGCCAAACTACAAGTCATGCATTAATATCAGGATAAAAGATCAGGGTAAGAAAAAGCAGGTAAGGACTAAAACACATATTGTAAACGTTTATTTGATAAAAAAAGGTCTGCATGGGATAAAATAGTTTTGGCTAAACACGTGAGAAAACTAATGCACAAAGTAGATGAAACGATGAAATGTTGAGTTGATACGATGATATGATATGAGAGAAAACGTTCATATTTTTTTTTTAAATACCGATTTCTTTGAGATAAAATACGAAAAATACGATCATGTCTCACGGCATGAAACAAAGTGTACATGTCAGAGACATCGTAGTACTTATCTCGTATGTGCTTAAAATCAATACAGTGCACTAAAATATGTTCCACTGTGAGAGGAGAATCACATGCATGGCATGTGGGAGGATCCTCCCCTCTCAATAGATAGGAATGTGTAAAATATGTGTGTCCAGTTCGGAGCCGAGAGAGAACAACTTCCTCTATGCGATCTCTCCGACTGGATTATTTAGGATTAAGTGTAGGTTGAATTCTAAACAGTTTATTGTTTGTTTCGGTAGACCACCTTTGTTGCCAATGGTGTTTGATGGCTGACTGAATTGAAGGTTTGATGTCTGTGTATGCTAGTTTCAAATCTGTTTGTGCTAGGCGAAGAGCAGTCTTAGCTGCTTTATCAGCCTGTTAATTCCCCTTTATACCCACATGACTGGGAATCCAGATATAAGTAATTTGAGTTTTAGAAGATAATCGAAATGTTCGGATTAAAAGATATTGAATTAGAGTATTTCTAAGGCATCTTGATTTCAAAGCCTGAAGAACCGAAAGAGAGTCTGAACAGATGATTGCCTTTTCAATGCGGTGTTCTTCGATGTGGTCAAGAGCCAGACCGATAGCACATGCCTCCGCAGAGAAAATGAAGACAACATCTGGAAGTAGGATAGTGGAACAGTGATTAGATGTATAGCATGCTGCCGCAACTTTATCACCATCTTTTGAGCCGTCAGTGTAGATCTTAACATGATTAGGGAAAGCTCTGATGCTCTCCCGAAAGGAGGATTTATGTTCTTCGGGTAATGCACTGGACTTTGCCCTCTCATGCAAAGATAAATTGATATTAGGTGTTTGAATGCGCCATGGTGGTACATCCGATATGGTGTACTCGTCAATGGTGTCGAAATTTATATTTAGTTCCTGCAAAAACTTTGAAATTCTGATGCCAAATGTTGGTATGAGCTTTTGATTTTGTCTGAATATGTCCTGGTGTTATGGATTAAATACAAGATCAAATGCGGGGTTTTTTGGATTGGATTTCAGTTGAGCGGCATACTGTCAGGATAATTTCTTTCGTCGATCGTCTAGAGATGGCTCATTAGCTTCCACATGGAGACTCTTCACAAGTGTTGTTCGAAAGGCTCCAAGTGCCAGACGCAGTCCCTGATTGTTTGTTTGTTTTGATTTATTAACGTCCTATTAACAGCTATGGTCATGTAAGGACGGCCTCCCATGTATGCGGGTGTGTTGCGTATATGTTGTGCGAGGTGAGTGTACTGGGAGACTGCGGTATGTTCGTGCTGTGTCTTCTTGTATAATGGAACTGTTGCCCTTTTTATAGTGCTATATCACTGAAGCATGCCGCCGAAGACACCAAGCAAACACACCCCACCCAGTCACATTATACTGACAACGGGCGAACCAGTCGTCCCACTCCCTGTATGCTAAACGCTAAGCAGCTAAGCAGCAAGTTTTGATCTAATAAGTGCCGGGTAGATACGCAGAAGCATTCCACGGTCGGCACCCTAATCAGAATGGGACAGAACACGTAGAATGTTCAGCGCCTTCGAGTACTTATTCTTAAGGTGTTTTATGTGTGGAACAAAGGACACTTTCGAATCAAATATTAATCCAAGAAATTTAGTTTGTTCAACTACTGGAAATTTAATTCCATTGAGTGTGAGGTCTGGATCGTTGTTTTCGTTTTTGACAGAAATGCATGCAGTTTTTGATCTTGAAAATCTAAAGCCATTTTCGTCAGCCCAATTTTGTAATTTGCCTAACATTGTTGTAGTTGTCGTTCTCTAGTGTCCATTTTTTTTGATATGTAACAGATCAAAAAATCATCCACAAAAAGAGACCCTTCCGTAGATTGGCCAAGACATTTAGTTATGCTATTAATTTTTAATCCAAAAAGTGTGACGGACAGGATACCACCCTGGGGGACGCCCATCTCCTGTGTTTCTATTTCTGAATAAGTTGAACCCGTTCGAACTTTGAAATGCCTGTCAGATATGAAATTTGAAATAAACCTTGGCAAATTACCACGTACCGATATCATGGAAATCGTTCATGATTCCATATTGCCAAGTTGTGTCGTATGCCTTTTCAAGGTCAAAGAATACGGCCACAAGATGTTCTTTCTTGGCAAATGCTTCTCGTATAAATGTTTCTAGTCTAACTAAATGGTCTACCGTTCCCCTGCGGTTTCTAAAGCCGCTTTGCAAAGGACTTAAAATATTGCCTGATTCCAGGAACCAAACTAATCTAGTATTTATCATACGTTCTAGAGTTTTACAAATACAACTCGTCAATGAAATAGGAGGATAGTTATTGGCATCAGTAGCATCTTTCCCGGGCTTCGGAAGGGGTATATAAGTAGATTCCTTCCAAGACCCGGGAATTTTGTCAGAAGAGTAAACTAGGTTAAATATAGTTAAAAGACATTTTAGTGAAGAGTCTGGTAATTGTTTTAAAAACATATATGGAATTTCGTCTGGTCCAGCTGCAGAGTCCTTTGATTTCTCAAGGGACTCGAGCAATTCTGGTATCTCGAAAGGCCTAGTGTAACTTTCACTATTGGAGGATTTAAAATTAAGACGTCTCTTTTTTCTTTTCCTTTTTAAATTTTTTAAATTTTTTTGAATGACTTTTGACGGATGAATTGTTAGCAAAATTTTTGGCAAAGGCGTCAGCTATTTCGGATTTTGAAGAAAATACTTTATTTTTGTTAGGTGAGGATGATGGTGTTGCTTTTCTTTTCCCACTGATTTTACCAATCATTTCCCAAACTTTCTTCGAAGATGTATTGGAGTTAATTTTTGAGACATACTCTTTCCAAGTACTTTTCTTGTCGGATTTGATAGACCTTCGAGCTTTTGCTCTCCAAATTTTAAAATTGTTATAGTTTGAGACGGTTGGCGAAGCCAAGTACCGCCTCCAGAGCTGAATTTCTACCAGATCTATTGATAAATGAATCATTTGAGAGAAGAAACTTTGTAGGTTTTGGCAAGGATTTTGGTATGGTTTTTGTAGCGATAGAAGTATATCGGCGCATAAGGTTTTAAACTGAGCCCAATCCGCCTTATGTAAATTCCAATGAGGAATAGGCTCCTCAAGTTTTGGTGACCCTATGTTTTTTAGTATAATTGGAAAGTGATCGCTCCCACAAAGATCATCGTTGACCATCCAATCATAATCCAGAAGAATTGATGGATGGCACAACGATAGATCAATGTGGGTAAGCGAGCCAGAGGCAGGGTGTAAATATGTTGGGGCATTGGTGTTATAAAGATATAAGCTTTTCTTATCAATAAACTTTTCGATACGTCTACCTCTATCATCAGTACCTGGGGAGCCCCAGAGGCTATTATGACCGTTAAAGTCACCCATGATAATATATACGAGGTAACTTAGTTGATCACAACTAAATGGATTATTTGGAGGTAAATATATAGAACAGATTGTTATTTTTCTGTGAAGAGTTGCACTTACGGCAACTGCTTGTAGGTTGGTATTTAGCGGGATGTGTCTGTGAGGGACGTTTTTATGCACCGCCACACCACCTGATGCCCGGCCGCCTGTTGTTGGAGTGTTGGTGTATAATGTAAATTGTCTGAGATTGATGGTGTCTTTCAGCATTATTTCTTGGAGGCAGAATATCGATGGCTTCTTTGCTTGTACAAGATGTTTCAGTTCTTCTATGTTCGCTTTAAATCCGCGCATGTTCCATTGTATGATTGTGTTTGTCATGATGCTCCCTGAGGATAGTTTGTCGGACTGACAGGACTACTTACAGTAGGTTGTTTGGCGATAGTAGATGTGCTGTCGCCAAACTCGCTGTCGTCCGCGAGAACATCATAGATGTTCCGACTATGAACAGGGTCATCTGATCCCTTACTTGGTTTATCATTTATTGCTGGGAGCCTCGGCAGCTTTACCTTGGTAGCTTTGGTCCGCCGTTGCTCCTGTGGTGGTGTTGTTGCTTGTCGCTTGGAGTTACCAGCAAGCTTTTTTAAGTCAATAGACGGTTGTGATACTGTACGTCTATGACGGGCCACGTTTCGAATAGCTTGTTTTGTTCGTGTTTGAGGTGCTGGACCTGTTGGTTTGTTATCAGGCAGGGCAGGTTCGACTGGCGACGTTGTGCTACCAGTAGCAACCCTACCTGATTTGAACCGGGATGGTGATCCGAAAAGAATCAGGAAAGGGAATGTTTCGGGTATATTTCACCCGAACAATCTCCCTTTCTTTCTTCAGGAAGGACAGTCGCGAGATGAAGCAGCATGAGTGCCTTGCAATTAGCACAACATTTGCCTACTATGTCACAATCGTCAGGATCGTTATGACTCTCACGTCCACAGTGCTCACAAGCCTCCTTGCGCCTGCATCGATCCTCATGATGACCATATCTCTGGCAGTTACGACATCGTAGAGGATTTGGTATATATGGAGTGATGTTGCAGCGCAAGTACCCTACCATTACTGATGACGGGAGGTTGGGCACTGCGAACGTAAGTACAAAGGTGTTTGTTTTGACAGTTTGACGCTTTATCAGTATCCGTCTCACCTCCGAGACCGGGATATTCTCTGATTTGAAGAACTGCAAGATATCGGCATCAGTATCATTCTGCAAGGTAGGACATCTGATTACCCCCTTGCAGAAATTACGGGACTGGTGTGCCCTAACATGTACACCAACACCGAAGAAATCTTTTAACTTCAACAAGTTTTCCAATTGTGTCTTTCGGAAGACTTCTACAAGGAGGTATCCCGTTCTCAGGGACTTGACGGATTTTGCTGTCCCTATGCAACCTTGGATGACATTTTTAATTATGTAACGGTGAGTATAAGTTGTCCTGTGATACATGTACACGTACGTCCGTTGGTCGAATTGTCCTGTTATGATATAATAGTAGCGTCATGTAAATGTGCCTGTCTATGTCTATTACGTGTGCGTTTTACGTATTAGCTAATTATGTATGCATGTTATGACACGTGACCTGAGACTGACCATTGAATGGACGCCAACGACAAGGACTGGGTACACCTGTATACCCAGGTATACACGTGCCAGACTTACTAGGGACGGACGAGGGGCAGGTCCATATATTTCATATTTACCAAAGCCTTCGCACCATGGCTGCGAGGTAAGTTTATTATATTTTTCCAATAGCTGTTCATTGATAAGTAGCTTAGCCCTTATCATTCTATATATTATAATTAGTATATAGCACTGATAGTCCGTGCAGTTATAGCTTATTCTATATGAAGTCGCTATATTAGCTATTATAACTCATTGTAGGATAAAAGTGTAGTCGAATAACATTTCACTTCTGTACATTCATTACTGTATATTGTAAGTATTATTCAGGTATATATATATGTCTCAGGCGCGTGCGTGTCGGTGTGAGCGTACTATTTTAACTGTGTTTTGTGTACTTTTTACAGGGCTGTTTAATAAACGGTTGAACACCAAATGAACATCTAACCTCCGAGTTCTGTTTATGGAAAACAAGAGCTGTTACAATTACAATAGGTGATAGCGATGCAACTTTTTTCCCAGATTCTTTAGATGTTATCAGAAGAAACTGGGGAAAAGATATGTCTGTATTGGTACTGTTATCAGGGTTTGTTTGTTCTTTTGGTTTATTATTGGAAGCTATCTGCAGAGTTTGATATTGTTCACTATCTGTGCCCCCACCCACCACGGAGTCCAACATGGGGACACTATTAATGACACGGATATCCAGTGTCAAAGTGCCAGGGATATACAAGATAGTATACTCGGGAGAATATTCCGAATTAAAATAATCCAAATCAAGCTCGCGGTGGTACTCTCACAAGAGTAATATCAAATACCACACCTGCGACAGTACAACCGCAAAACTGATCAAGATAATATTGACTATTCAAATTAGACTCACGATTGACCCTAAGCCACCGCCTTCTTGGAAATCGGGATACCAAGGGCTCGGCATGACCAGCCGATTGATAATACAGGGCCCATATTACCTCCCGTCTATCCGGAGTCTGAAGCCAAAGTGGTGTGTAGCAGTAGGAAAAGGAAGAAAAAAGAGCAAAACCTATTCAACCACCAGGACCTTCTGCACCAGGATACGAGATGCAACTCACGGCAAACAGGTTGGCTCAAATTGGAGCTACTGGGAAAGCCTCCAGCTACACTGATAGCACACGGACGCACATCACACCCCCAAAAGTGGTGTCAATCCGCAGGAGACCAGTGCACCCAGTCTCGGGACGTGGACCCAGCTTTCATGGAGACTGTCAGTTAGGAAGAAGAGACAAGAGATCCCAGAGGGATCTTGGCGCCCACCAAAGAATGATCTATGTCTGACAACATAAAGAGGGATCTTTTCCCTGCTTTTTCAAACTTTTACTACACTTGAAAAAGATCCTTTCAGTTTGTTTGTTTGTTTGATTTATTAACGTCCTATTAACAGCTATGGTCATGTAAGGACGGCCTCCTATGTATCGGTGTGTTGCGTGTATGTTGTGCGAGGTGAGTGTACTAAAGACTGCGGTATGTTCGTGTTGTGTCTTCTTGTATAGTGGAACTGTTGCCCTTTTTATAGTGCTATATCACTAGAAGCATGCCACCGACAGACACCAAGCAACACACACACCACCGGTCACTTTATACTGACAACGGGGGCAAACCAGTCGTCCCACTCCCTGTACTTTCTGAGATATGTAGCAGGTAACCCAAACTTCAATTATCAAAATCCAAGTTGGATACCCTGTGGGAGAGTTTCTAGTTTTAGCGGACCCCGGAAGTTAAGAAACATAATTAATCAGTGAGCGCAATGACTAGAGGTTGCTACGGATCATGTAATTAAGGTCGCCAGTATTGAAAATCACCGCTTCGAGGGTAGAGCCGACGGGGGTTCGGACTGGTGAAACCCCCGAGAAAAGAAAAAAAAACCAACTCAATTTTAACATCTTGATACCTAATCTTAATAGATTTTTGAGTAGAATCATTTTAACTATTTTTAAAAAACAATTTCGAGGACGTTTGAAATGGGGGGGGAAGGACTACATTATTAAATTTGGCCTCAATGTGATCTTCGTGGATAATGTTTGGACCATGGCCAGCACATGTGTACACCGATTCGCTGTCTTTTCCATGCCAAATTTTTCCTCTGTTGAGCAATAATTACCTGACAAAAAACTGATTAATGAATCCAATTTCATGTAAGCCAGGTGGTTGGATATTGCCACGTTTTCATTATTTCTGTCATATATCCTTCATTCGAATCGTCACCATCGTAAACTACACGTTTTTGTACTTGTGTTTACAAATAAAATCAAAGTCCGTAAAATCACTCATTGCGCATGTTCAGCGCGTGCTCGGCTGACAAACCAAAACGAAATCCCCGAATTTTTTTCTCGTACAGTTCTCATCTACAATGGATTTCCGCATGATCCTTAGTTAAAAACTCTTTGTTGAAAACTTCAGTTTTTTAACCAAAACAATGGGACACGTGGTAAGCTCAAATTTTATTAACATAATTTTTGCATAAAAACCCAATATTTTTAATCTTTTTGACCGCCCGCTCTACGCTGGTCTCTATATATACAGGGCATCGCGCGTCAATAATCTCGTGATAGATTCGCGGAAAAATGGGGTCCCCGCTGTTAATTCTTCCCCGCCCCCTCTGTAGTAAAACATGAACCTTTTCCTCTGATATAGTTCCGAGAATAGTGTAACTCCCCTACCTAGTCGATCAACGCATCTTAAGGTGACACGGATCAGTCCACCCGACACAATGGCACTAGACCTGCGCTTCGGGGATCCTGCACATGAAATTTAAGAAATGTCCCTTCAGTACTTTCTGAGAAATAGCGGTAACAAACTTAAACTATCAAAATCCAAGATGGCCAGCCGTTCGGCCATCTTGTTGACCGATCGGTCCCCCAAAATGCAATATGCACAACTAGGGGTCCTAGGGGGACTTACATATGAAATTTGAGAGAAAGATCCCCTTCAGTAATTTCTGAGAAAATAGCGGTAATCAAACTTTAACTATCAAAATCCAAGATGGCCGCCGGTTGGACCATCTTGTTGACGATCACTGTCAAAATGCAATATGCACAACTAGGGGGCCCTAGGGGAACCTACATGTGAAATTTGAGAAAGATTCGCATAACTACTTTTTCATGGAAAATTGCGGGTAAACAATCATTCTACAACCTAGCAAAAACCAAGGATGGTACCAACCGCCGGTCCCGGCCATCTGAGATTGACTGTGATTCGGTCCCAAAATGCAAAACTATCTCAAATAGGGCCCTAGGTGAACGCTAGCATATGTGCTAAATATGAGAATGGAGAAACCCGTTCAGCAATGTCTCTGAGAATATTTGAGCGCTATACTCGAATTGTTATACGGACGGAAGGTATTACCATCTGATCAGTGGTGGGCTAAATTGAAGCACAGATCCTTTAGTTTAGTCAGCCTTTTACGATTCACGCCTTAGGGACAGCAGTATAGACAATATCTAACGGTATGGGCAGGCATGACTAAAGCTTATAACCTGAATATTTCTGCAGGTGATCGAGGAATACTGTAATAAAGCATGTATTATATATTTAGTGGCCCTTGGTAAAACTACATCTGAGATTTTGAGACATATCTCATTAGTTCATTTGAACTGTTTATATGATTAGCACAATGATGAATTCGAGCAATTACAATAATCAGAAGCAGAGAATGGCGATGGGTGTCCGATGGGGGAACGCTCCGATGGAGCCATTCCCCTACGGCTGCGAGCGTTGCCCTATCGGGGAAGCCATTGCTCAAGGTCACGCCACCCTCAGCCGCCCTAGGCTAGGAAGGGCTCCGTTCCGTCCAGGCCCCAGCTAGGTGGACGAGGAACCCCTTCTGTCGCCTCGAGTAGGCCTACACCGTCAGCGACGGTTATCTCTCCGTGCCCCAGCCGGAAACCCCGGGAATGGGGGTTCCTGAAGGGTCCCCGGAATTCAGTCCACTAGACGATGAGCGTTACGTTGATAAAATGAGAAAACGTTCAAATTTTGTTAAAAATTCGATGTCTTTGACATTGTGTGCATACTTATCTCGTATGTGCTTAAAATGGTTATATTGACGTATGTATACTACACTCTTGTAGTGTCTTTATAGAGCATACTGGGGTATAATCGACCATTTAAGTATGAATTCACAATAATGAAACGATGTACTTCAGCACTACAAACAAACATTGCTGATCCGATAAATTCATTTAAGTTTGTTTGTTTGTTTGTTTGAGTTTTACGGCCCATCGACAACTAAGGTCATTTAGGGCCAAACTACAAGTCATGCATTAATATCAGGATAAAAGAACAGGGTAAGAAAAGGCAGGTAAGGACAAAAACACAGATTTTAAACGTTTATTTGATATAAAAAAGGTTTGCAAGGGATAAACTAGTTTTGGCTAAAACACATGAGAAAACTCATGCACAAAGTTGATGGAACGATGAAATGTTTGGTGATACGATGATATGATATGATGAGAAAACGTTCATATTTTGTTTAAAATGCCGATTTCTTTGAGATAATTAAAATTACGATTATGTCTCACGGCATGAAACAAAGTGTACATGTCAGAGACCTCGTAGTACTTATCTCGTATGTGGTTAAAATCAATACAGTGCACTGTGAGAGGAGAATTACATGCATGGCATGTGGGAGGATCCTCCCCTCTCAATAGATAGGAATGTGTAAAATATGTGTGTCCAGTTCGGAGCCGAGAGAGAATAACTTCCTCTCTGCGGTCTCTCCGACTGGACAGTTTAGGATTAAGTGTAGGTTGAATTTTAAACAGTTTATTGTTTGTTTCGGTAGACCACCTTTGTTGCCAATGGTGGCTGACTCAATTGGAGGTTTGATGTCGGTGTATGGTAGTTTCAAATCTGTTTGTGCTAGGCGAAGAGCAGTCTTAGCTGCTTTATCAGCCTGTTCATTCCCCTTTATACCCACATGACTGGGAATTCAGAGATAAGTAATTTGAGTTTTAGAAGATAATCGAAATGTTCGGATTAAAAGATTTTGAATTAAAGTATTTCTAGGGCATCTTGATTTCAAAGCCTGAAGAACCGAAAGAGAGTCTGAACAGATGATTGCCTTTTCAATGCGGTGTTCTTCGATGTGGTCAAGAGCCAGACCGATAGCACAAGATTCCGCAGAGAAAATGGAGGCAACATCTGGAAGTCGGATAGAAAATTCATTTAAGATGCATCGTTTTACGTCAGTTCCATGCATACAAATGTTATGACTTCGAGAAAATCTTCAAGGTCACACAGATTTATCAACTGTGTATTATCGACCACATCCGAGTATTATCGGCCAACTATAAAGATGCTTCAATAACCTTTATTATCTTTGAAAATATCTATTTTACAACACAACTCAATTCAAAAATAATAAATTTATTTAGATCTACTGTTCATAAAATAAATTCTTGAATAATCAACACAAACTGAGGAGCGAAAGAACTGATGATATTTTCGACATTTTAAGTAGGCCTAGTAGAGAACCTGTCGCATTTGTCCGACCTTAAGGTCTTATTTGCAGAAGATGCATGTAAACCTGTACGCCTCGATATCAGCCTCCCGATGGAGATTGATCAAGGATATATCGGAGCTGCACAGAATATGCCACCACAAACTACATGTAACACATGCAACCCATTCAGACACTTCCACCGGTCGACTGACAGCCAGGGTAGAAATGTGAATCGGCGTCGGACTCGAAGTCTTCAAGAAACTCCTCCTCACTATCCATGTCGAACAGCTTCTTGCACGATCGCTTTAATGCTCTTTTGCTTTGTTCCTTTTCTTCTCTAATTCGTTTTCGTTCCTCTGCACGTTCTTTCTTCTTCCTTTTTTGCTTGTTTTCAATTCTCTTTTCAGCCCTTTCTTTCTTTTTGCGTTCCTCCTCAATTTTCTCTTCCTCTTTCTGCTTGAACATTTCAAGTGCCTCATGTCCGGATAAAGCCTTTGGCAGTTTTTTCCGCTTTGACTTGTTTTTTCCTGTTTTAATTTCTGGAATCACAAGCGTTTGGAACGCTGCAGATACGGCATGCTCATTGCGTGTCATATTCCCAACGACGGCTGAAACATCTCCAATAACACACGTTGAACAATAACGTTATTCTTTGTCACAGTCCTTGTCGTTTGTGGTTTCTGCAATATCACGTTGAACAATAACGTTCTCATTGTCACAGTCCTTGTCGTTTGTGGTTTCTGCAATATCACGTTGAACAATAACGTTCTTCTCTTTGTCACAGTCCTTGTCGTTTGTGGTTGAGTGTTTTGCCTGACAAGACAAGGCAACAGTGTTAGGTCTATCATCACTCAAATTGATGTCATTGGTGGAAGTGGGTGAATCACCATTGTTAATAATTGACATGGCAGAAAATAACACCCAAAATTTCAACATTTTCTGTCTTAAAAATGCAGCCAACATTTTATTTGTTACATTTTGCCTACATATTTGTGATCATAATATGTGATTATTTATACTCTTCAGAAAATAATACAGATTTATTACATAAAACATTATTTTGATACCTTTTTGGATCAAAAAGGGAACCCTGTCATACACCTCTACTGGGCAACTTTAATTTGGCCATAGCACAGGCCCCTGGGACCTTTTGAATTTTTTAAACATATTTCAAGGATTTGCATTAATGTTGCTACATGTAACATCTAGTTTTAATGAAATTGGTTCGTGGGCAAATTTCCATTGTTCGTGAAAGAGGTCCTTTGAAACGAACAGAAATTCGTTTGGAGAAAAGTCCAGGAAGTTGGCCTTCAGGTATGAAATGGACGAGTAAAACTCCTCAGTCGAGCAAACATCGATATAATTATGTAAAATATGTCCGTTTGATATCACCATATCGATAACCAAACAAGATTTTAACGTGCCCATCGAATATTGAAATCAAAGAAAGTTATGCAAAATAATAATAAAAAATCCATAAGAAGAATAATATTAAAAGTGTTTAATGTTTTTGCAAATATGTTGTGAAATAAACTTTTACTATATTTTAAACGAATTTTAGGTGGAATACATGCAGAAAACGGATGTGTACACGACCATAAGACGTATCATGGCACTCCCATTTGTTCCTTCCGATGAAGTGGAGAACTGCTTCAACATGATACGAGTCCCAGAGGGAGAGAACGAGAAAATGGAAAACTATGTAGATACGTTGATAGGTAATACAGTATTTCTATCCAACATATTTTTAATCATTAACTTTACCGCCATCTATATCCTGATTAAGATACCAAAGACAAAATTTACATAATTTCTTATGAAAAACATAAAACAATAAAGTGTTATGATCTAATTGTAATTATTATTGCTCTTACGTTTATTGCAAAAACAAGCTTACTGTAAAAGTTAGTACTAGCGAGTGATGTTTAAATTGATATACTTTTTTACATTCTAGGAACTGGATACACAGTCAGACATTTCCTATCCAAACTTGGAATGTATTTGGAGTGACCACTCGGACAAATAATGATTGTGAAGGGTGGCACCGTCGACTGAGCCACGCAGCAAAGGACACAGCACGACCGTTCTATGTCTTGGTGCCCTTGCTGCATGAAGAAGCGAAGAAACTTCCACTCCAAAAACAAATGGTGGAGGAGGGCGCTCTAACCAGGCTACAAAGGTCGGCCACACGGCAGTTCCAGGGGAAGATCTTCCGCCTATGGAGCAAGTATGAGGCCGAGATAATTACATGCTTGGAGTTGCTCAATACCATCAGTAAAATCAACGGTCCAGTGCTGTAATGTGTTTATGAAAAGAAGACTGTAAATATGAACATTTTGTAAATAAAAAAGTACGAATTTAAAAAAAAAATGAAGAGAAAAAGTTAATGGAAATATATGTACATATGAAGCCCGGGCATACTGTTATCATTTATAGGGCAGTACTCCATTGGCATATGCAATAACTATTTTTGCTATATTTCAATATTTCATATTTGGACATTAAAGCAACAAAATAAATGACAAAAATATATACGCCGGACAAAATTTTACATAATTTCTTATGAAAAACATAAAACAATAAAGTGTTATGATCTAATTGTAATTATTATTGCTCTTACGTTTTTATTGCAAAAACAAGCTTACTGTAAAATGTTAGTACTACGCGAGTGATGTTTTAAATTGATATACTTTTTTACATTCTAGGAACTGGATACACAGTCAGACATTTCCTATCCAAACTTGGAATGTATTTGGATGTGACCACTCGGACAAATAATGATTGTGAAGGGTGGCTACCGTCGACTGAGCCACGCAGCAAAGGACACAGCACGACCGTTCTATGTCTTGGTGCCCTTGCTGCATGAAGAAGCGAAGAAACTTCCACTCCAAAAACAAATTGTGGAGGAGGGCGCTCTAACCAGGCTAACAAAGGTCGGCCACACGGCAGTTCCAGGGGAAGATCTTCCGCATGATCTATGGAGCAAGTATGAGGCCGAGATAATTACATGCTTGGAGTTGCTCAATACCATCAGTAAAATCAACGGTCCAGTGCTGTAATGTGTGTATGCAAAAGGAAGACTGTAAATATGAAACATTTTGTAAATAAAAAAGAATACGAATTTAAAAAAAAATGGAAGTGAAAAAGTGAATGGAAAATATATGTACATATGAAGCCCGGGCATTACTGTTATTCATTTTTTTTTTTTAATAATGGCCCCCCCAGTACTCCATTGGCTTATGCAAAATAAACTATTTTTGCTATATTTCAATATTTCATATTTGGACATTTAAAGCAACAAGAATAAATGACAAAATATATTGAAAAATATTCTGTTATTGTAACAGCTGGATTATCTATACATATCGGGCCAAATGGAGTCTTGAGGATATATCAATGTATGTAATAGTTGTCGTTCTCAATGCAAATAAAACTCATTTTTAACTCATTTCTAGCTAACTCATCTCCTGGTCATTTTTTCATCAACGTCACCTTTTTTCGCGCGCCATTTAAATGGTTTGTTTCGCAGATGTTTAGGGTATTCATTGTTTCTTGATGAACTAATAACGGTTATATTTCATTAAATGTGGTGGTAAATGTTATTATTTTCCATGTGCGCAATCCTTCACAATTGCGAAAAAAAAAATATCAAAGTTTCCATTTCAGGAGAAGAAATTACACCTTTAACTGTTATTCACCAAGAAACAAGGAATATTCTATTCATTAACATTTTATGTGTCTGCTCTCGGTCCTAGACGAGGTCATCTGACAACCATGTATTTTCAATCAGTCTCAAATTCACCTCCGTACAAAATTAAGATAATATATTGAGGCATCTCGTTGTTTTTGACCTGCAGGTTAGGGCGTCTAGGACTTGTACCTGCTACCTGCCCCTATTGCATGATCGTAAAAGGCGACTAAATTTAGGATCTTATCTTTTCTCTTCTCCATACTGACTTTATCTTTCCTAATGCCTTCCTTTGCCACCGCCTCACTTTTGGCCTTGTAGTTGAGCGTTCGCCCTGTTGAGGTAGGCTCTGGGTTCTGTTCCCTGGTCGAGACACACCAAAAGGGCTATAAAAGTGGTAGTTTCTGCTCCTGCTTAGCGCTCAGTACACAGGGAGTGGGACGACTGGTTCGCCCGTTGTACAGTATAATGTCGACAAGCGGTGGAAGTGTGTTGCTTGGTATAATGTGACCGGTGGGGTGTGTTGATTTGTGTCTTTTAGGCGGCATGCTTTCAATAGTTATGAGCACTCATAAATAGGGCAAACTGTTCCACTATACAGATGACACAATAGCCGAACTTCATATAGCAGTACTCCGAAACTAAGCACCTCGCACACATACACGCAACAACAACGCATACATGGGAGGCCGACCTTACCTGCACCATTTAGATGTTAATAGACGTTAATTAATCAAAATCAAACAAATACAAAAAAAAAAATCTTCGGCGGCATGAACTTCAGTGATATAGCACTATTTAAAAAGGGCAACAGTTTCCACTATATAGAAGACACAAATAAATTTTTATTACCGCAGGCTCCCGCACAAACCGCATGCATGGGAGGCCGCCTTACATGACCATAGTCTGTTAATAGACGTTTAATTATCAACAAACACAAAAACAGTATCCATTCTTATCATAAACACAGTTTAAAATTTTTAGCTCACCTGGTCCGAAGGACCGAGGTGAGCTTATGGGATACCGCAGCGTCCGTCGTCCGTCAACAATCGACTTCTTCTCCATAACTGCTGGTCGGATTTCAACAAAATTTGACTGGTAGCATCCTTATGGGCTACTAACTGAAAATTGTACAAATGATGGGGCTGATCCTCCGGGGGCCTGAGGGGCGGGGCCAAAAGGGGTCAATTTGGCTATTTCCATATAAACGACTTCTTCTCTGAAACAAAGCAAGATATAGCACTCATGATGCAATGGTGGTATCGTTATAGGGTAGGGATTCAAAATTGTACAAATGATGGGGCTGACCCCCGGGGGGCCTGAGGGGCGGGGTCAAAGGGGGTCAATTTGGCTATTTCCATATAAACGACTTCTTCTCTGAAACCAAGCATGGGATAGCACCCATAATGCAATGGTAGCATCCTTATAGGGTGGGGATTTGAATATCGAAACAGGGCTTTTTTCCAGAATGATTTGGGGCTGAAATTTTGCCCCATTCCCCATGGCAAAAACCTCTAAATTTGTTGAACCATAATTTCCCAAAATCAAAATTTCTTGAAAACTATCCAAAAATATTACATGAACTTAGTTGGTTAAGACTTTAAATATTTGTGAATTGGCTTCAGAAAAGAACATAAACTACACTAGAAATAAAAGAAATCTGTTTTGCTTTTCATAATTTCCCCCAAATGCTTGTTTTGTAGCACATTTTCCCAAAATCAAAGCCACAGGCCCCATTCCCAAAGCAGTGAGAAAAAGCCCTGCTAAATGTTTGTAACAGTCACAAACAAAATCACCTCTATTGCTTACTATGGGGCTAAAAATAGAACACATGTTAAAATCAATCAGCAATGGCAAAAACAACTTTTTTTTAAAACAACTTCTAAAAATTATCCCTTGAATACAGGACTGTTACTCAAATGCAGGATACGGGTGTGTACCTAACCTGATATTAAATGAAATTTAGATCTTTCTTGTCAAATGTGAATCAATTATTGTCATGATAATATAATCGGCAGATTCCAATTTCCAAAATCATTATTATGAAATGAGAAGCAGAACATAAATGGCTGTTCGAGCACTGTCCTTGCACTGGTCAGGCGAGTCTAGGGTCGAAATGACCCAAAAGTCACTGTAGTGTGAGAACAAAATAAAAGAAAATACAGGCTAGAGCCCTAGAGGCTGAGGGGTGGAGCCCCAAAAGGGCATAATTTCTTATTTTAAGCTTTAAAATCCTACTCCTCCTTCATCCTTAGGTTGATTTCATTCATATTTGGTGTAAAACTTTATTAGGGAAGGACCATCATATTTTATATAAATGAGCCTTGTCCAACCCCTAGGGGCAGAGGGGTGGGGCCCCCAAAAGGCAAATTTTCTTTAAGCTTTAAAATTCTACTCCTCCTTCATCCTTGGGTTGATTTCATCCATATTTGGTGTGAAACTCCATTAGGGAAGGACAATCATATATAAATGAGACTGGTCTGACACCTAGGGGCAGAGGGGCGGGGCCCCAAAAGGGCAAATTTTCTTATTTTAGCTTTAAAATCCTACTCCTTCTTTATCCTTGGGTTGATTTCATCCATATTTGGTGTAAAATATCATTGGTGCAGGATAATCAAATTTTATATAAATGAGCCTGGTCCGACCCCTAGGGGCTGAGCCCTAAAAGGGCAAATTTTCTTATTTTAGATTTAAAATCCTACTCCTCCTTCATCCTTGGATGGATTTCATCCATATTTAGTGTGAAACATCATTGGGGAAGGACAATCATATTTTATATATATGAGATAGGTCCGACCCCTAGGGGCTGAGGGGTGGGCCCCAAATGGAGAAATTATCTTAATTTAAGCTTTAAAATCCTACACCTCCTTTATCCTTGGAAGAATTTCATCCATATTTGGTTTGAGACATCATTGAGGAAGGACAATCATATTTTATATAAATGAGTGTTCCGACCCCTAGGGGCTGAGGGGTGGGCCCCAAAAGGGCAAACTTTCTTAATTTTAGCTGGCCCACTTCCTATTTTCAAGTTTCGGTTTCCGATCTCAATAAAAATTGGTCTATAGGGGTTTTAATTGATGCCGAACAACATGCAAACATTTTGATAAAGATTTTGGTTTTCCAAGATGGCCGCTGGCCCACTTCCTATTTTAAGGTTTCAGTCTCCGATCTCAATTAATATTGGTCTATAGGGGTTTTAATTGATGCCGAACAACATGCAAACATTTTCGTAAAGATTTTTGCATTGCAAGATGGCCGCTGGCCCACTTCCTGTGTTCGGGTTCAGTCTCCGATCTCATTGAAAATTGGTCTATAGGGGGTTTTAATTGATTCAGAAGGGGGAACTTTAGGTGAGGATAATCATATTTAATAAAGGACCGAGCTTAAGACCCATGGGGATATTACGGCGGAGGTCATGTGAGGTCATGTGGGAGCTTTGCTGAAATTTGGCTTTAAAATCTGACTCCTTATATTCATCCTTGAATGGGTTACAACCATATATGGATGAAGGGCTACCAAGTTTGTTCAACAAATGACATTAACCTTTTTCAGAAACTTACATATTCAACTAAGGAGTTCCTTGTATTGTTTATATTAATTGCTAACCACTACTTTATACTGTGACTTTGTTGTTTTGGGCCATGAGTCAGATGACCGTTAAGGCCCTTGGGCCTCTTGTTTATTATATCTCTGCCTATGTTTCATTACGTAGTGAACTATGTTGCTCTATACCTTTTACTGTACGTTAGTTTACCTGGACCAGTAGATTAATTTCAACTGATCTACAGGCCAGGTAAACTAATGTACAGAAAAAGGTGGACTTATCTACAGGCAAGTACTTGAACAATAGCCCAAATAAAGCACCATAGTGGCAACAAAAGATTACAATATAACCATGTTTTAAGCAAAGGGCAGTATAAATTGCGACATTCATTATGTTCAGATATATAATATAAATGTTTATTAATTATATGTAATATTTTTTGTTGATTTCAGGAGAGAATTATTTGGGCATCAAAGGAACCATACCAAACATATGCAGATAGAGAGGAATCATCCTTCAGTGACCTGTGTGACCATGATATAATGAAAGGATTTGTGAGAAGGGTCAACAACATATACGAAGGGGTGGTTTCTTCATGTTCATCACTTCAGAACAGACTGATGGACACCGTAAGATCATCATGTGAAGAACTTCTTTATGTTGGTAGCCGTTTAACCCTGTCTGCTAGTATGTTGCTTATAGTGGCGTTTTTAACAAGGCATAATTTGACAGCAACAGCATTGAGCGATCTCCTGCAGGTGGTAGAAATTCACTGTCCCGCTTCAAATAGGGAACCTTGAAGCTCTTCAAAGATTATTTTGAAGATGTGAAAGAGCCAATCAGCCAGCACTTTTTCTGCAGCTACTGTCAGAAGCTTTATGGTAAAGACATTCCTACAACTTGCGACATACAGTAAAAACCCTATAACTCGAACAACAGGGGACCAGGTCAATAGTTCGAGGAATATGGGGTATTCGACTCATCCGACGTTCGTTACTAGGACATATATATATCGACAGTCAAAATGTCCGGTCTCAAACTATGACAAACAATGCACGGCAATGAAATTTTAATTACCCTATCTTTTTGCATTTTGGATTTCTTTATTCAAGTGTTTTGTTGATAACAATATCAAGTTGGAAAAATATGTACAACATAAATTGAGCGTTTGAAAATGCCTATGAGAAAGCCCTAAATCAAATGTCATTCACAACAGAGGTAAGCGATCGACAATCCAAATTGGTCAATAGGGAGTATATTTTCTATTATTTAATTATCACAAATCATTTAAAACATTTACAAAATAATACAATAAAGTTATAAACCAGAATAACTCCGGACAAAAGAAACGATATCTATTGATATCTATTTTGTAAAAGTGTTAGGTTACATGTGTTCACAAGTAGAGTTACAAAATACAATATACGGGAAAAGATACGGAACGCACTGATAAAATGTACTTTGCAATTCGTGCAATTCAATGAATAACATTGTGTTTGCCTGTCGAATGAAAACAACAAAGATTTCTTTTTTAAAATGAACTTATATAATTAGGCGGATGTCAGCAATATCTTCCGCCTATTTTGTCGTTTCACAATGCGAACTTTCTATTAACACGGATCAACAACTTCCGTATTTTCGCACTTACAGCGAAGATTATTACGAGAGAAACATCAATAACTTAATGTCTGTTCTGAAATGTTCAAATAAAGTTAGCATCAAACAACGACTTGCGATCGTGTAGGTAGGTAATAATGACACCGTTAATCTCTTAATTACCTAAAGGCTCGACACGCCAACTGTATAAACAGGTCGTGAGCAATTATCCATGTGGTCGGTGCAGTCAGGTGTGACACAGGTAAAAAAAATCTCAAGGGCCGAATACCTGTTCGACAAATACATGGGTAAATACTATGTATTTGATGAAACGGGGACATATTTCTGTTCGAGGAATGAGGAGTATTCGACGAATAGCTGTTCGAGCTATCCGGGGTTTTGTTACATAGATTTTATATATTATATAGGAACATGGCCGGGACCGTACGACCAGTTCGACGAATAGGGGGTATTCGAGGAATCCGGGTTCGAGTTAGAGGGGTTTTACTGTATGTGGAAAGAGGGGTTTTACTGGAAAGAAAGATGTTTCCAGCTTCCTTTCATTGCCACTTGAAAGTCAACTGACTTCAATTTTTAAAGGTAAATGTCATATTTAATGTTAGTTAATTCAACACTTTGATACATGTATCACAATGAATTTGCCTGAAAGGTATGGGAAAGGCTAAAACACATTTTGTTAAAAAAGAAATAAATACAAGATGTTTGCATCAGGTAAAAACTGTCTTCTCACACCCAATCAGTAACTTGCCGTACACTCCTTCCGTCCAAGATTTTACAAACTTTGACCTACTTTGATGCAGAAATTTTTTTTAAAACGTTTGTCAAACAAAATAAACGATCATTTCATGAACTTTTGGGATTGATATGCAAGTTAGTAATGGTTTGGATGTACAACTGTACTAACTGGCGAGAAATACATATACCTACGTCTGATTTTAGTTTTTGTCCACATGTTAAAATCATGCTACCTATATATAACTGTAGCAAAATGCTTGAGAAATTGTCAAATATAATGAAATTTGGCCATTAAATGCAGAAAATTTGCATAGCACTTGTCTGGCATACACTTCAAATTTGTTGTTGCAGGGCCTTTTCATGTCATACCGACATAATTCGAGTTGGTGTTTTAATATGAAATAGTATTCCTCTTGTAAAGATAACATTATGGTATAAATGAAAAAAAGGTTATTCAAGAGTTTGACAAATTTTTAGCCCATGATCATCAGATGGTTGACTATTTATTTCGACTTTAGACCATGGTCCGCCCTTCCATCCATTTAACAATTCTAGTTACCGTTATTTCTCAGAAAGCACAGAAGGAATCTTGGTCAAATTTCGCATATACGCATATCCGTTTTGGAACAAATCAAAGCACAACATAACAGACAGTAGTAACCATATTAAATTTTACAATTTAAGTACTTATGTCTGCTAAGCAAACATAATGTAAAGGTTCCCTTTGTGTATCCAGTATTTAAAAGAAAAGAAGAGAATATACATCCCTCATTGTCAGACATAGATCGTTCTTTGGTGTGTGCCAAGTAAGATCCCTCATCTTGTTAATACTATTATTTTATGAAAACTAGTTTTCGTTTGTTTCAGCATTAGATACCAAAGATGTTCCTATTGCCAAGGCAAATACCTCAAGCTCTGACAAGATCAGTGATGTAGTGGATGGTAAACTGTATAGAGACCATTTCAACAAGGATTGATACTTTCATGGCACGACGAAAGAACAACATGATAAAGAAATCCATGTGTCTCTCCAACTAAATACTCTATATGCTGTTGTGAATGAAATTTCACCATCATCAAGGTAAGTTTCTTTAACAGGTTTATAGCTTGGTTTAAATCTGCAAAAATAAGATATTTCTTGTTATTCTCATTGAAATGGTTCAGAACTGACTTTGTTTAACATTTACTTTGTGACTTTTCATAATAGATATTAGACCTTGTAATAAAATAGAGAAATCATTAACAAAATTTGGTTCATTTATCAATCATTTTTAATATTAAAGTTATGTTCATTGGTATCGGATATTTTGATTTAGTATGGTACATAATGTCATTACAAGCTTAAAACTCCAAAGTTGGAGACTCAAAGAATAGCAATATCTAAAATTTCACAGCATAATACTTATTTTTTCAACTGATATATTTCAGTAAAATTTCAACTTCAGACACAAACTTATCGATCATTTTTTACAGATACTCCAGAGAAAACAGGATTTTCATGGGACTCTGGTATGGAAATGCAAAACCCAACATGAATATTTTCCTTCGACCCTTCGTAAGAGAACTAAAGAGCTTGTATACAGAAGGAATGTATGTATAAACTGTTCAACATGTAATTGTTAGGTATTTTAATTTGTCCATCAACAGCTAAGGTCAACCTGCATTTAGGGCCCGTTTGCATTAAGTACACAATTAAGTTTATAATCATAATACTGTAATTATTTCTTTGATTCACCATATTTGATGCATAAGGTTCATTATTAAATCGACTAGATACTGTTTACATGGTTGAAAATCAAATTTTACCAATTGGCAGACAATTAATTGCCAATTACTCTTTCCTATATTATTGTTCACATAGGGATTCAATAGTGTTTTGATTACGTTAAAGGTGATATGAACATCATTGAATACAGATATAATCAATGTAGTTGGAATTTGAATCATCAGTTGACCATAACGTCTATAGCTTGTTATTATTACCTAATACATGTAATGTTGGAAGCAAATTTAACGCTAGAACGGTGTTTAAAATATTTTGTTGTTGTTTTAAATTGAGGTTTGTTGTTTAAAATTATAATATATTCTCATATATGTACACTACACTCTAGAACAACTTTTGTTCAATAATGACTTTTTTTAATGTTAATAGGACGTTAATAAATCAACAAACAACTAATATGTCGCAGGGTTTCCATATCATACAGAACAGGGTGCAAAGATTGTCGTCCGCATGATAGTGCTATCAGCAGTTGCTGATGCACCAGCTAGGTGCCTACTTCTGAATTGCATGCAGTTTAATGGCAAGTTTGGATGTCCATTTTGTTACGCACCTGGGGAGCAACATAAAACCAGTGAACATGGCCATTCTAGGATATACGCTACAACAGATGTGACTCCAAATCTGCGGACTGATGTGGAGATGGAACAAATTGGAAAGGAAGTGGAAAGAAATTTCAAAAACGGAAAGAGTTCGGTCCCTATTCCTTAATATGGTATCAAAGGACGTAGTCCAATGGCCAAGCTGCCAAAATTTAACCTTGTGCGTGGGATGAGTGTGGATTATATGCACTTTGTCCTTCTCGGTGTAATGAAAATGCTGCTAACATTATGGTTTGACGTTTCGCACAGAGCTCAGCCATTTTCAATCATGAAACATCTTTCAACTGTAAACGAGAGGTTGACATATATCAATCCACCAAGTCAACAGAAAAATAGGATACCAAGAAATGTAGACGACATTGGCCAGTGGAAAGCATCAGAGTTTAGAACATTCCTTTTGTTTTTCGGCATCCCAGTTTTGAGCGGATTGCTGCCTTTGGCACACTTTTCTCATTTTTGTTTACTTTCATAAGCCATTTTTCTCCTACTACAACAATCGATCGACAGGTTCGATATTGGCTGTGCCAGAGACATGCTTTTGTCATTTTGTCAACAAATTGAAGGTCTCTATGGTGCAAGATACCAGACTTTCAATGTCCACTCACTTCTACATTTGGCTGATAAAGTTGAAGATCTCGGGCCACTGTGGGCACATTCTTGCTTCTTTTTTGAGGATTTAAATGGAGATTTGAGAAACGTGTTTCATGGAACAACACATGTTCATAATCAGGTGATGCTAGCAGTGTCAATCCAGCAGCAAATTCCACTCCTGCAGAAGACCCTGGATCCTCAGTCTGAAGCTGCACAGCTATATGAGGCTATGACATCGAAAAGGACAGTTTCAAAGAAGAAAAACATCACGGAGGGGATATCTGTTGTTGGACGAATGGATCCTGCTGAACTGACATATAGAAATCTTCATTTGGTCAACCAGAAGATAGCGAACAGTGGTGCATATGAAATCTTTTATCGGCTTAAAATCCACAGGAGAGTGATACACAGCATGGATTACTCAGTGGTGAAAACAAGAAACACATATACCATTATATGCAATGATGGTTCAGTCGGATTCGTAAAGTGCTTTCTCAAGTGCTACAAGGATGATGGCCAAGTGGATTATGCTGCCCTCATCAATGACCTGGAACATGTCAGTGCAGATGTCTATCCAGTGAATTTATTGCATTGCAAGATAGTTAGAAAAGGACCAAACATGAGAGTAATTTTTATCTGTGACATTAAAGGATGTATGCATCTGTATTGATCAAAAAGACATCATCTACGCATTCACACCTCCAAATAGTGTCGAGAAGGAATAAGACTGTACATTCCCAAGAATTCATCTTCACTTTATATTTCTAAATATCTACTAATTGACACTACCAAGACATGTAGCTAAATTCCTTTGAATAATATCTACTAGAGATGAATCTTGTTGCTTAACACAGTGAAATAATTTTTATATTGCTTAAATCTCTGGTTATATTTTATTATGAATTTTTGCAATGTGAACGTAATTTGCTTCTGAATTTCCTAGAGATACTAATACAGATTTTACAATGTATGCATGCATACATTATCATGTAGACATAGAATCCATTTAAACAAGTATGAAGACAAAAGGGCATATATTAAGTATATATAAATGTTTTAATTTTGATTTTAATTGAGCTGAAACCAGTACGATTTTATGCAATAATGTAATGAAGAAGGAGTTTATTATGGAACACAATATTGAGAATGATATCGAAGTTTATATATGAGTGTTTTTATAAAGCTGGTAATTGCAATGCAAAAATTCAGATATTTCATTCCGAAGTAAGAAAATCAGTAAGTAGAAATTCTGCAATATTTTGCATGAAATTTAATAAGAAATAGAAAATTCTTAGTTTGATTGAAATTCTGCAGGCTTCAATTCTGCTATAGTCCCAATTCTGACTGATGGTTACAATTGTACAATTATTTGTATACATATGTACATTTTATACATATGTGTTTAATATTCATTATCAGAAATAACATTACCTGCCCAAGCTCATTTAAGGAATATACTTTTATTTTGTTGATTTTGTTTGTTTGTTTGATTAATTAACGTCCTATTAACAGCTATGGTCAATTTATTGAGGTTATGAGGGTATAATGGTAATGGAGAACGTGCATATTGAAGCCGGGTTACATTAAAATTTACACGGGCTCCATTATCATCATACCCTCATTACCTCAACAAAATAAAAATCTTCTCCTTATATTTACAGTTTTTGAAGCAAATTTATATTATTTATTCTCGCGATAGTTGCATATATTTTTATTAAAATACCCATATTTTTTTTCTCTCCCATCATCGTCAACAATTTTGATTGAACAGCTGGTTGTAATCGAATTATTCATATGTTCCAACCAAAAGTGGTGTCATGACCCCACGTTGCTAACTTTTTCCATAATTTCCAACTATTTCCATAACAAGGAAATAACATTTTAAAGTTTAAACTTTTAGGCACTATTTTGATGTTTGGACAGGTGATGTGCATGGTTACTGCGTAATTATGTAATAACAGTGGTGAGAGTCAACTAAACGAGGTTCTTGCACACGTCTATGAACGCCAGTGATAATTCAACATACCACCCCGCTCTCGGTAATATTAGGACAAACGGCCGGTGAAACATAATTAAGAACCCGACGTTATGAAATAAATCTTTTTTATTTTTTTTTATCTAAACAAGAAGGTGACTGTTTAAATGTAAGTAGTTGGTAATCGGTCATTACAAGGTTTTATAAGTTTAAGGATTATCATAATAATTTTTAAGCTCTAACAAAATTTATCCGTTTTTTATTTGTTTTACAATTCCCCATTTTTAAAATTTTTATAAGCCGTGCGTTTCGAAAGGGACAAGGTAGCCCAGTGGGCCTGCCTTTTTTTTTCTTTATCTTCCCCTTCCTATTTACCTTTCCTTTAAGCAAACTTTAATTGATTAAAATAAGACATTTCAAAATGTTTATTTCTAGCCAACCATCATCAGATGCACCTAGGAATGTTAATGAATTAATTATAACTTAATTAAGTGTACTGGCAATTGTCTTTTGTAATTGTGTGTAATGTTTAAAAAATTCTGTAAATATAAAGTATTCTTTAATATCATGTGTATATCATTGTATTGTATCATGTCTAAATGTTTGAAAATGCTGTTGTGTTTTCAAGACAGATTGATATGAACTTTGCAGAAATGTAAAAACTGCCTTGTTTTGTTTTTATTCTTAAATAACAAGAGTAATTACCTATGTAATAGAAATCAAGTTTGATGAAATGTGAAAAGCTTTGAAAATGTCTTATGCATATTGTGCATGCATCATGCACATTTTCCATTTTCCCACTAAATATCCTGAAACCAGGACTCCTTTCATATGTAAAAATTTGTGATTAAGTATTCAAGTGAAAATTTTAAAATAAGTTGTCTAAAAGTCTACAAAATGAAACAAACTTTTCCAAGTGGAAATTAAGTTGTCTAAAAGTAGTGTGCAAATAATGATTAAAGTTTTCTAAGTGGAAATTAAGTTGGCAAAAGTAGTTTGCAAATAATGATTAAGTTTTCTAAGTGGAAATTAAAGTTTGGCCAAAAGTAGTTTGCAAATAATGATTACAAAAATTAGTTTGCAAATAATGAGTTCAAGTATAAATGATTTATAAGTGGAAAATAAGTATTGGAAAACAGAACAAATAGTCGACAATAGTGATGGATTGAAGTTGTTTCTAAGCCCTACTTTAAAACCACTTGCTTTTTACAAAGGCAAATTGGGAGATACAAGGGGAAACTAAGTGGTAAGAACACTAATTTACTTATTATCCCCTTACCTATAAGTGGAATTCAAGTGACTGGCTTTGTAGTCCGAGGGGGTTTTAAGTGCATGATATGTTTCCCACTTATAATCCCCTTAGGATTCAGTGTAATATAAGGGGCAATAAAGGGGATTTTAAGTCCCGCTTACATTTCTAAGCGCCCCTTAGCTTTTTCCTGGGTCCACACACCACACAATATCTTAACCCAATCGCCTTTGTACAGAATTTATGAATTTGTCCCCGACAAATTTGATCACGAAATGGGAATTTCCAAAACTCTTTGGTGGACGCTTATAACAAAATCAGTTAACAAAGAAAACATCATCATCAAGGGTTTTGAAGTATGTGGAATCTATTTCCCTTCAAGAGAGCGAAAATCCCAAAATCAGCGTTCGCGTCCATCTATATTACCCTTAGACATAATTCACTGCCAGCTCAACCACAGTACCAACCTGTCGACGATAACCGACTCATACCCACCTCAGCGCCCAATCGTGCCCATCAGCTATCTGTGTCTCCATCTTCTTTTGCCTGAAAGTACTGTCGTCCTCCGCTGAGTTACCGCGTACTTCCGCCGAGTTACCGCGTTCTCCAGCTCAGCTTATCGATTTTTGCCCCAGCTCAGTTACCAAGTTCCTCCACTGAGCTAACTACGGCTTCCTCCTCTGTGATGACACATTCTGTTGATCAAATGTATGGCGTTGTGGTAACGCAAGTATTTCATGGTGTCGTCCAGCCAATAATCCCTTTGGAACCCAACATCAGAGTTTTGAGAGATTTGCCCAAAATGATGTCATGAATTAGTTGACCGTTTTGGCGACTGCTGATGATGATTTTGTTTTTTTGTTTGATTAATTTACGTCTTTTAACAGTCTATGGTCATGTAAGGAGGACCCGGGCCTCCAATGTATGCGGTATGCTGCATGTTGGTGCTGAGGTGCTGTGTTTTGATGAGACTGCGGTATATTTTTTCATGTTGTGTCTTCTTGTATAGTGGAACTGTTGCACCTTTTTATAGTGCTATATCACTGAAGCATGCACGCTCGAAGACGCCAAGCAAACATCACCCCACCCGGTCACATTATTACTGACAACGAGCAGTCGAACCAGTCGTCCCCACTCCCTGTAATGCTGAGCGCTAAGCAGGAGCAAGAAACTACCACTTTTATTGACTTTGGTGTGTCTCGGCCAGGGGACAGAACCCAGAGCCTTTCCTCACAGGGGCGAACGCTCAACTCAAGGCCAAAAAGTGAGGACGAGGTTTTTTTTTTTTTTTTTTGGTGCCACCAAGGGGAAGGCATTAGGAAAGATTATAAGTCAGTTAGAAGAACGATAGAAGAAAAGATAAAGTATCCTAATTTAAGTCCGCCTTTTTACGATCATTGCAATAGGGGCAGTCAGGTACAATTTCTAAACGCACCCCCTACCTGCTGACCGAGAAACTCGGTGCAACTGTGGCTGATTCAGATATAGTCAGATATAGAAGATAACTAAACTTTTTCTCGGTGTTGATTACAAGTGGACAGGCTATTTATTGTTTTTACTGGAGGCAGTGTACCAGTGGGCTGTTTAGTTTACCAGCTAACACATGTAAATAACAGGAAAAATAAAATGTTGAATTGAAATCGTAAACTGACAAACAACCATAGGCTGTTTTTAACGGTCAGATGGAATATTTTTTTAACAAAAACAAAGAGAGAAAGGAGGAACCGGGGGGAGGACTTGAGAGAGAGAGAGAAGAAAGAATGATGAGAAAGAGACGGAACGAAAAATGGAATCCGAGGCTAAAGCAAAGACTATTAAGGCAAGGGATAAAATCCGTCAAAAAATGAATGAATATAGTGTAACTTTGTCTACACATCGTGTGTCTGTTAATATTTCATTGATATCTCTAGGAAGCCACTATTGTCCGTATTACAGCCATTTCGAATATAGAATTGACATTATGTTTTTAACTTGTACAATTTCTATCATCATTGTATCTTAGTTAATACATTACGTAGGTATATTTTTTAAATCAAATTGACACGGAAACAAAGGATGATGAATACAATATTAAAAACAGATTGGACACAGCAATGGACATGGTTATCTTGCTTTCGATCATATATATACTGTGGTATTTACGTAAATCTAAGTCTAGTCTATTCGATGGTTACATGCATATACGGTGTTATTAAGTAGCGAACTAAAGTCGATTACTTTCAAGCACCTTAAAAAGTTAGACTAATGTATGTAAACAGTCCTTTTCTGATTAGATTATATGATTTGAATCCACTTATAATTAATCAATTAAAATATACTTGATACTTTTAAAAAACCAAATGTGTGTAGTTCTCTCCTTACGGGTTGAATACTATAGTTTAGTAAGTCCAGGGGCACTGGGCTGCCGTCGTTACTCCATTGTCCCGTTACTGTATCACATCCCTCTGCGCCAATGCTTCATAGCACCTGTTTCTCGGGGAAATGTTTGTTTACTTGCCATTGTAACCTCTGATAACTCTTGGAAAGGGCATGCTGCGCCTGGCTGGTGTCCTGCTGGGTTGTTTTTTTTAAACAATCAAGGATAAACGGCAAAGAAAAGTAGGATCCAGTCTTTTTAAAAATTACCATGACCTTTCGTTATAATTGTATCAACCACCAGAGAGCAAGGAGGCGGATCGAAAAACGTTACGTTGTTGTCTTCGTATGCGAAGGTTGTAATTTGGTAGGCGACATAATGGCAAAAATGGCGTCCGAAAAGTCTCGCTCTTCCGAGTTTCAATTGGTGTAGGGGGTAATCAATAATGTTCGACATTCTTTGCTGACATACTGAAACACTCTTCAGATGTTGCGCTTCCGGTGACGAAATGATGGCAGTTCTTCTAGAAATTGCAACATAATAATTACTGTCCTCACTTAAACCAAAAAAGCTATTGAAGAAAAAAACACGCGATTTTTCGCGCTATATTATAAAAAACAACACCGTGGCATGGTAAAATGACTTTTTTTTGCGGCCATCTGAACTCTCCTGTGTTGCTGATTGTGAAATCTGTAGTTCGTTCAGAAACAACCGTCTTTATGACAACCATAATCCGCTAATAATAACCTATTCAATCTATGTTGATTTGCCCGGGTTTCCACTGTAAGGAATGTATGGTATTCACGAGGTTACCCAGGGTTTTATGTTTTCGTGTAACGCAATCTATTGAGTAATGCGGACGTCAGTGGACACCACACATTTTTTGTATGCTGAATTTTTAGTGGTTGTACTTCTTATACTCTAAATTTTCTATTATTTTACGTACATGTTTTTTCACAGACCTGATCTCTTTTCTTTTCTTTGCCTAACAGGACTTTATCTTTCTGATGCCTCCCTTTGGATACAGGCCTCACTTTTGCCTTGAGTTGTGTTAATCGACTCAGTGACGGGGTTTTGGGAATCCTTGGCCGAGACATTGGAAAATCCTCGTGAGGGTTTCTTTGGTGGTCGCGTAGCAGATTTGGAGTCTAGCATTAGGAAAGAAAAAGTCAGTTAGGAAGAAGAAAAAGATAAGAATCCCTAAATTTAGTCGTCATTGCCACCATGCACTAGCGCAGAACTACAAGGCTACCGCTACTCACCTGCAGGGTCATTATTCAATCAAACAAAAACCAACCTGGGTGTAGCAGAACTGTTGTTTGGGGTTTGTCAGCGGGTAATGTGTCGGTTGTTTGCGTTCTTAGTAATGTCTTTGGGGTGGCTTTACATTATTGAAGTCCATTTGAATTTTATTTAAATCAAGCAATACATAACAAACCAAACAAAAAAACTGTTTAAATCATACCATAAAATCAAATTTTGTGCTTTTTCTTTTTTATTAACGGTTTTTTTTTTTTGCCATAATTGGTTTTAGTTGTTGTTATGGTTTAAATGTTTGCTGGTTAGTTTAATCCGATCTGATCATACACCCTTACTTCATACTGAAATATATTCTGAGGGATTTCTGTTTTTTTAAATCAAATAATATATACCGATTGTGTTTTGTGTGTGTTGTGTGTTTTGCATTAAGACAGAGTTTTTTTTAATTCAATGAAAGTCTTGAGGCTCAATAAGTTTGTTTGTTGGGGTTGGAATGTATATACCATTGTTTGATACTAATTATACCTGTGTTCAGCGATATATATAGCAAATAGTCGTCTGCTACAGCAACTGTCCCCTGCTCTGTTCGATCTGTTTGCACGGGAAGGCTGACTGACTTTTTCTATCATTGGTCATGCTTGATGAAAGCATGTGTTGTCACAGACCAACAGGGCCCACGACCTAATTGAGGACATATATTTATGAGATAGTCGGCGTCTATTTAAATATTAATTACATATATAATGTGATTGAGACCTTTATGCCTCGACCGAAGATTATGTATTGTTTTTGGTTTGGGTTACTTACACTAAGGGTGCCCGATAACGTGAACTTACGGGCATAGCTCATTTGGTTTGGATTGGGGTTGATCATTGAATGTATGCCCCGTTGTTTATTGCGACGAGCACCGAGGACAATTATAAGTATATGAATACTAACCTGTCTTCGAGCACTTGCGACGAGTTAATTTTTGGTTATCAACTCGGCGTCCGTGCATAGCTGCAGGGTATGGAACATGCTGTATGACCACATGGAGTTTATATTCAGATACTGTCTATCTTCCTTCCTTTCGTATGACATCCCTCAATTACTTCGAAGTTTTGTATAGCACGAATCAATAAACGTGGTTTGACCGTTCCTGACCGCTGACAGGGGGCGCCGCTTTACCTACTTCCGCGGACATATACCCGCCATCTGTCAAATAGAAATGTAAACAACATAAAGTCAACGTATGCGTCAGACGAAGATTTGTAGATTCCAAGACCACGAGATGTTGAAGGAATATTTGAAATTTCTGGCAAAAAGGGAGATCTGGTTAGTAAGAGCAAAAGGGATTAAAGTTTTGGGTTTGTTGCCAGTTGAAACAATTCGAAATGCTCCTACAGAGGAAAAAACTGCAGACGACCCCATTAGGGCGAGGCTATTCCAGATATTTCCACTTTGAAAGGATGGGACAGTGATGCAAGTCTCATACCGAACTTTTCAGATAGCGATGTCTACAAATATAGAGTTATTAATCAGCAGTTATGATATTGGCCCAGTTTATTAGGCAAGGTCTGTGATTACTGGACGAGGCGTGAAGGCAGAGGGCCAATGTGACAGACCCCAAGGCCTAATAACTGGGCCAATATCATAAACAGCTGATTATATAACACTGACAATGAATGATTTGAATGATTGCCCTGCAGGTAGGGCGTTAGAAATTGTACCTGCTGCCCCTATTGCATGATCGTAAAAGGCGACTAAATTTAGGATCTTATCTTTTCTTCCTAACTGACTTTATCTTTCCTAATGCCTCCCTTGGCACCGCCTCACTTTTGGCCTTGAGTTGAGCGTTCGCCCCTGTGAGGAAGGCTCTGGGTTCTGTCCCCTGGCCGAGACACACCAAAGTCTATAAAAGTGGTAGTTTCTGCTCCTGCTTTGCGCTCAGCATACAGGGAGTGGGACGACTGGTTCGCCCGTTGTCAGTATAATGTGACCGGGTGGGGTGTGTTGCTTGGTGTCTTCGGCGGCATGCTTCAGTGATATAGCACTATAAAAAGGGCAACACGTTCCCACTATACAAGAAGACACTAACATGAATATACCACAGTCACCTGAATAATCTCGCACCATCGCCAGCACGGGAGGCCCGCACGGCCGTACTTCACGGTGGCGTACCGTGGCACAGTCGGTCCCGTCTCGTCGTCCTTCCTCTTACATGACCCATTTTAGCTGTTTAATAGGACGTTAATTAATCAAACATAACGATATTTGAAATGGACTCTGCAAAATTACAAATGTAGTTTAAAAACCAAAACAAAAATTGCAAAGTTGGAAAAAAACAAGGATTGAGTAAAACAAGTTTTTATTTAAATTAATTTATTAAAATCATTGATTAAAAATGTGTTACATTTACTTTTTTACTAAGTTGTAGTATTTGGTTTTTTCTTGACTTTACGCGGGTGTGAATGAAAATTCGGATGATTATGTGACTCTGCAGTAAATCGATTTTTTTTTCTCTGGTGGACAAATATTTAAAGTAACGGAACCTCTACAGATATTGTCGCTTACTGAACAATCAAAGTGGAAGTTCAAGTTTGCACTGCAAGACTGTTGGATAGAATCGATGATTGAACATTGGTGATGTACATTTAGTATTGTGTTTCACTAACAGGGTGACACTATACGGAATTTATAGCGAAGCATTCTTGCGATAAATAGATGTGTTGAATATTCCATCAGATTTGATTGGACATTTTTTCCACCACCTAGTTGAGCAATTCTGTGGGAGGCACCCAAACCTGAACAGTCGTAGACACAAGTTTTTCTTGTTTGCGACGTTTTACCTGCGGCCTTCGAGCTCCTTCTTCTGCGTAAGTTTGCCATCCATTTCCCTAGCATGTCTTCTTCCCTGTGGTTTGATGCGATACTCCATAACTTCTTATTTACTCAACCGACCTGAAGTGTCGCACCAGTAAATCTTGTGTTTTGCCCTCATATCATCTGGACGATGTGTCCCTGTATATGCTAAATAAGCTAATAGCGTGACATGATTTGGATTCCTCATTCATCGCAAACATTTTTGAGAGATACTTGTCGTAAGTTCAGTACACATTTTGTGGCTCCAGATACCCTATTGATAAGTGCTCCTTTCCTGAAAGTTTTAAAATTCAATTAATAAAGTTATATATAAACGTAGATTTAAAAAAATATTGAGCATATTTTACATGTAACAGTAGTCACACATCGTTAATATAGTATATATATACATGTCTAACTCGATAAAGTCTACATAATAAAGTACTCTATTTTTAGGTTAATTTAAATCCTTATTATTTCAAAACATGAAACGTAGCAATTTATTGCTTTGAAAATGATGTGCATTTTAACTTAATTTAGCAACCAAATATTTACCATTGAACATCCAATGAATTCCATTTCCCAGTGGTTTGTTTGTACCTTCATAGTTATGTCTCCCCATAAGCACGGTTTGGCATGGACCTGCCTACAACGTAGTCCTAAGGATATAAGTCATTGTTTAACCATATTTGTTTTTTAACAAGCTGCTGTTAGGAAGACTTCCTGAAAAGGAAAAAGTTTTTCCAATATATCGAACAATAAAATATATGCATAACAAAAAAAGAGGTTTTTTCAAAAAATAAAGACCTAAACATAATTAACTGTGATATATACAATGATAAGCATATAATTCAGAGTGAGAAAAATTTTGACTGCATCATTAAATATACATATTGTACAAAATATCAATTTAAAGTGACACCTTGGGTTATTTATTTATTTTAATGTGTAATAAAAAATATTGATTGGTTTTTTGTTGGAATGTTTTTCGTTGACTTAAAAATAAGTATACCTTCCACCTATTGACATTATTTCCGCAGCAGAACATCAAACTCCTCATCGAGGTAACTGTTTCACAGCCCTTTTTGTCTTATTCCCCTTTTCCCATCGTATTTCAGCGACTTTCCCTTTGCCGTCGAGAACGCCTTCTGGCGAATGTGAAAAAAACTGTGATCGCGTTTTATACTATGGGGCTTTTCTTGTTCACGCAACTATCTGTCCACACTATTATGATATTGACGGATAATGAGTCGGTGTTTCATACTCGTGTGCCATCTCTATCTATCCCTTGCACCGAATTCAAAATTAAATAAAATGTTGGTGGAATGTTTAGGATTTATCAAGTCCTGCAGTGTATTGTGTCATGGTAGGTGCTTTGCCGCCTAGTATATATGTTACCATTTGTAAGAATGTCCTGCATACATTAACATTGTAATTTGGTATAGGTCTAATATCTGATTTAAAACTTAAGTCCTAGTAAGTATATTTATAAGTATATTACTAACTGCACAGAATGACAGTATCGTTTAATCTTCTCATAATCAAACATGTGATAATATTATTAGACAATTTACCAGTAAAAATTTGTGCTAGCAGGTTATCCAGTTCGGTCGGTGGTATTCCGCAGGGTCTCGCAGTTTCTCCAACACTTGATCCCCAGTCTCGAAAGATCTTCAAGTCACTTCGTAATTTGTATATAGTGTTTTTGTTTGCATTTTCATGAGGAAATGTTGTCTGTGGTCTGCCAGAGAAACATCAACAAATCGTTGCTCTGTCTGTAGTTTCATGTAGGGGACTAGTAGTTAGCAGCACCAGTTGTAACGTCGTCTGCGCCGAGAGGCGGGGCCCAATAGGGGAAATAGAGGTAAATTTGTTTGTTTGATTCATTAACTACCTATTAACAGCTTTGGTCATGTAAGGACAGCCTCCCGTGTATGTGGTGTGTTGCGTGTATGTTGTGCAAGTGTGTGTTCTGGGAGACATGCGGATATAATCATAGATAGTGTCTATCTTGTATAGTGGACCGATGCCCTTTTTTATAGTGCTATAATCACCGAAGCAAGCCGCCGAAGACCACCAAGCCAAACACACACACCCACGCCGGGTCCACATTATAACACGACAACGACAAATTCTTTAAATCGCTACTAAGTCATACAATTTCTACATGGATTGTTTGTACCAACATTTTTTTGGACCATCAAACATCCCTTTGGGGAAGGGGTGAACAGAACTTGTAAAAATTTTTGGCATCTGGTCCCCCCGAGGGCAGGACACTGTATGCCCCTTTTATTTTAGGTCTACCTGAGACGAAGTCTTCACGTGACCTATTCTAATCAGCCTTTATGTCCGTCCGTCGATCCCTTCTCGTGCGTCGAGGCGTCTACCGTCGTGCGTCGTATGACCGTAAACCAATTATACATTTTCGACTTCTTCATCAAAAACAGTTGAAGCAATTATCAAATAAATATAGCACAAACCTTCCTAAGGGCATAAGGCCAATCAAAATTGTGACTTATATAACGTGTCCGCACCCCCCCATGAGCTAATGGGAGGGGCCAAAGGAGGTTTTAAAATGACAATAATTTTCCAATATCATCTTCTTCTCCAATCACAGATGTGATGGCATTAGAATACGCTTCCAAAGACTAGTAGAAGTCAAAATCGATTTACAAAAATTGTGCATTATAGGACCCTGGGGACCTCGGTTTCCCCCTGTGGGAGGTGGGTTAAAGTATTACTATAAGTTTATAATAGTTGTAAAAACACATTTTATGAGAGATATATTTGAACATATGTTAATAGGACATGAGACAAATATTGTCCAGAAATTATCAGCTATGAGTAATGCCCATTTGAATCCTATTAAACCAATATTCCATTACTGAACCCCAGGATCCTTAGGGGCCGGTTCAAAAGGGTGTTCCATTAGGCTATATCTTCAAAAATCTTCTATCTGAAATATCTGGCACAAGAAGAATCGACATACACCTACATATATTAAAATGTCTCGAGGTCCTTTACCTAAATATTGTGAATTAAATGACCCTGTGGTCTCGCAAACGTGTTTCCCCCTGGGTTAAGGGGTCCATTATTTACAATAGGTTATATATATAGAGAAAACAACAATTATGAGTCATTTATAGTGCACAATTTTAATACGAAAAAGAGTCAAACTTGTTTTATAATTAAAGGCAAGAGCTCACATTATTAATATCCGTAGGTCAAACCCCCTCTGGCAGAGGGGGGCGGGGCCGAAAGGTGCAAATAGCTAAAAACTTTAAAAATCTATCTTCTTAAAGTACGGGAGAATGGTTAGAAATCAAAATAGCTGCTTCATAGATGGACAGGTCTTTAGGTGTTTTTTGAAAATTGATGGAATTATATGACCCTTTGGGTCTCAGGTTTCCCCCTAGGGAATAGAGGGGTTAAGTTTACTACATATAATTTTTAATATGGAAAACACATTTTTTTGAGCAGTTATATAGTCATTATAATAAGGAAATTCCGTCAATTGTAGTCCAGAATTATCTCTATGTTGATGGCCATTGAATCTTATTACCAAATTTTTCCATGACTGATCCCAGGGGCCGTTAAGGGGTCGGTCCGCAAAAACCGGTCAAATAGGCCTATAAACTTTCAAAATCTATCTTCTTAAATTCCTGTGAACTGAGTAGAGACCTGAGATAGCATTTTAACATCATATACCATCGATTGGTCCCTGGCAGAACCCCCAGGGGCGATAGGGGAAGGGGCCAAGAAGAGGGTCAAAATGATAAAGCATGCCGCCGAAGACCCCAAGCAACACACTCCACCCTGATGGGTCACATATTATGCACTGACAACGCTAAGGCCCATGGCCTCTTGTAGCGAACCAGTCGTCAACACACTCCCCGGTACTGAACCAGTCGTACTGAGCGCTAAGTAGGAGCAGAAACTACCACTTTTATGAGACTTTGGTGTGTCTCGGCCAGGGGACAGAACCCAGAGCCTTCCTCACAGGGGCGAACGCTCAACTCAAGGCCAAAAGTTAGGCGGTGCCAAGGGAGGCGTTAGGAAAGATAAAGTCAGTTAGGAAGAAAAGAAAAGATAAGATCCTAAATTTAGTCGCCTTTTACGATCATGCAATATGGGCAGCAGGTACAATTCTAACGCCCTACCTGCAGGGCCTATCGTCTTCTTGTATAGTGGAACTGTTGCCCTTTTTATAGTGCTATATCACTGAAGCATGCCGCCGAAGACACCAAGCAACACACTCCACCCGGTCACATTATACTGACAACGGGCGAACCAGTCGTCCCACTCCCTGTGTACTGAGCGCTAAGCAGGAGCAGAAACTACCATTTTTATAGACTTTGGTGTGTCTCGGCCAGGGGACAGAACCCAGAGCCTTCCTCACAGGGGCGAACGCTCAACTCAAGGCCAAAAGTGAGGCGGTGCCAAGGGAGGCATTAGGAAAGATAAAGTCAGTTAGGAAGAAAAGAAAAGATAAGATCCTAAATTTAGTCGCCTTTTACGATCATGCAATTGGGGCAGCAGGTACAATTCTAACGCCCTACCTGCAGGGCCGTTTGTGGCCAAATTTGGTTCCAATCCATGCAGAACTCTATGACTAGTAAGCGATTTAAAGGATTTAGCTCTATTTACCCTATTGGGCCCCGCCCCTCCTGCCCCCGGGGGGTCAGAGCCAAAATTTATACAAGTTCTGTTCCCCTTCCCCCAAGGATGTTTGTGGCCAACTTTGGTTACATTTCATTCAGATCTCTATGACAAGTAGCTATTTAAAGGATTTACCTCTATTTCCCCTATTGGGCCCCGCCCCTCCTGCCCCTGGGGGATCAGAGCCAAAATTTATACAAGTTCTGTTCCCCTTCCCCCAAGGATGTTTGTGGCTGATTTTGGTTACAATCCATGCCAAACTCTAGGACAAGTAGCAATTTAAAGGATTTACCTCTATTTCCCCTATTGGGCCCCCCTTTTCCTGCCCCCGGGGGATCAGAGCTAAAATTTATACAAGTTCTGTTCCCCTTTCCCCAAGGATAATTGTGGCCAAATTTGGTTACAATCCATGCTGAACTCTATGACAAGTAGGGATTTATAGAATTTACCTATAATTTCTTTATTGGGCCCCGCCCCTATTGCCCCCCGGGACCAGAGCCAAAATTTATACAAACTCAGTTCTTATTCTCCAAAGGATATTTCTAGCCAAATTTGGTTACATTCCATACGGAACTCTATGACTAGTAGCGATTTAAAGGATTTACCTCTATTTCCCCTATTGGGCCCCACCCCTCCAGCCCCCAGGGGGCCAGAGCCAAAATTTATACATGTTCTGTTCCCCTTCCCCCAAGGATGTTTGTGGCCAAATTTGGTTCCAATCTATGCAGAACTCTATGACTAGTAGAGATTTAAAGGATTTACCTCTATTTCCCCTATTGGGCCCCGCCCCTCCTGCCCCTGGGGATCAGAGCCAAAATTTATACAAGTTCTGTTCCCCTTTCCCCAAGGATGTTTGTGGCTGATTTTGGTTACAATCCATGCCAAACTCTAGGACAAGTAGCGATTTATAGGAAATGTTGACGGACGGACGGACGACGGACGCCGCGCCATGACATAAGCTCACCGGCCCTTCGGGCCAGGTGAGCTAAAAATGATACAGTATTTACTATTCATATGAATTTACAAGGAAAGCATCGTAATTGAGATGAATCATCATTTTAATGTGTTAGAATTTCACATTTAACAAATATCTCTGAGATTAGCTCTTCATACTAAAGGTAATAATGTATATTGACAAATTGATCAATATCTGATTTTGGAAAGATGTGATTTGAATGTGGGATGAAGTTGATATGGAATAAGCATATACATGTAAAACTGAATGTGGAATGAAGTTGGTAATGAATAAACATCCATTTAGCTATATGCATTGACCTTTGAAATCATGTTTAGCGGTTTACAAGCTTGAGTTGTCATTGTAATGGAACTTTCCCATTTATAGTATTTGTACCATTTTATGAAGATAGCCATCTGTGGATATGTGGGTAACTTTTTGTCCAATTTTGAAAGAATAAGAAATAATATCCTGTAGTTTATATATGGTATATGTGATTGATTAGAGACGTCTGTATCAATAACATTTTTCTTCTAAGCCTTAGCTTTGGTATGATACTAATTATCCTTGACAATACTACAATGTACATAGGGGCAATATTCTATGAATTCATAGTTATAATGCAATGGAGTGAGTTGACATACTGTATATAATTACTTTCTCTTTATTGCAAAAAGTTTGCAGTCCATTTATTGAATAACGTTGTTTATTAAGGTTCCTGATTTTGTACATGTTTGTATTTTTCTTATTCTACCTACCTGACCAGTTTTACAAAATTGCTTCGCAATTTTTCTTCAGGGGGCGGGGATGTTATATATTCACATATATATAATTTTACTGGTCAGGAAGGGAGAATATGATTATACTGATTATATTAGTTGAGTGGTATTAAGATCACAATATTCTGTAATTATTCCGGATATTTGTACAGACTCGTTTTGTATATTTCGGATAGAGCGTCCGGGTTTGGTTTATACACTGTGTATTAGATATCTGACCATGCTTTCCGGTTTTGAGAATAAAGAACCAGTCGGGAGAGGCTAAATGCCCGTCACTTCAGCTACACAACATTTGATGACGTCATGATAGTCCTATATTAAGCTATAGCTACTTTCGGTTTCGCTTGACATCGGCATGCACGTGGTTACTGGATGATGGATGCAGTCAGCGGATTTAACGTATCCTTCAGGAAATCGGACTGCATAACTGGTTGGGTTTCAAACGAAAATCAATTAAATGATTTGATTGAATCACATCGGCTTGAAACGGGTGCAGCATTCGTTTCATGGTAAATTATAGGCCTAGGCATTTACTTATTTATTTATTTGATTACTTATTTACTTACTCATTGATTAATCGATTTAATAATTTTGTTTATTTATTTAATTGATTAATCAATCAATCAATTAATTATTGATTTTATATATATGATTGTCATCGCGCAGTTTAACGGAACATGAAATAATTTGCTTAAAAAAGGTCTCAAATTTTGTCCTACTCCAAAATCAGATAAGAAAGAATTAGAATGCGATGTTTTTGCGATTTTGTAGACAACTTAGATTGGAAGAAAAATATTTTTCTGACAATTACGATCAGTCCACAGAAAATTTACCACTTGTGAGAAATAAGTCTACTTATAATCCACCTAAATGTGACGATATTGTTTTAGAAGAAAACATATCTAGACTAAAGAAACATCCGCTTCCTATACAAAATAGAAAAAGTAATTTGTCTTATCAACTAAGAAAAGCACAAGAAAATTTAGCACAAGACAAGACAATAATTATTAAGGAGGTTGATAAGGGTGGCGCTGTTGTTGTCATGGATACTGACTACTATGCTAAAAAGATTAGGGAAATGTTATCCAACGAAGAATTTTATAACGAATGTAATTCTGAACAGGATGAGATGACTTTTAAACAAATTGTAAACTTGGTTAACAGAGAAGGCGGTGAACTTCTTAAAGAGGAAATAGATTACTTAACAAATTTTTCATTTAAAGCTAGTTACTTTTATGGTTTACCAAAGATTCATAAAAGCAGTCAAATTGCTAATGCTATAAAAGAACAAAATTCTGAGTATATTACTATACATTGTCCAACTGACTTAAAATTCAGACCTATAGTCGGTGGATCTAATAGCGTTACACAACGTCTAAGTCATTTTTTAGATATCATTTTAAAACCACTTTGTCCTACAGAACCGAGTTTTGTTAAAGACGATTTTGACTTTTTAACAAGGTTACCAAAAAAGGTTGTACCAGGTAGCAAATTGATTTCGTTTGATGTGGTTAGTTTATATACAAACATTCCTACCGAACTTGGTTTAAAAGCAGTCAATTTTTGGCTAGAAAAACACCCTGCTTTAATTCACAATCGAGTAAGTAAAAACTTTATTTTGGAAGCTTTGAAAATAGTTTTGAATAGAAATGTGTTTTATTTTGATAATTCATATTATCGGCAATGTAAAGGTACAGCGATGGGGACAAAGGTTGCCCCTACGTATGCTACTTTGGTTCTTGGTTACCTAGAGGAAATGCTTTACACAAACATCGGGAAAATAGACAATGAACAAGCTGATTATTTAAGAAGGAATTTCATCAGATTTTTAGACGATTGTTTTATAATCTGGCAATCAGATAAAGATGTAAATACATTATTTCAAGAACTTAATAAGCTACATCCTGATATACAGTACACAATGGATTCTAGTACAGTAAAACTACCGCTTTTGGATATATCTGTACATAGTAAAAATGGTGAAATCACTACTGACTTGTATTGTAAACCGACGGATTCGCATAACTATCTTGATTTTTATTCAAATCATGCAAGGCATGTAAAGCTAAATATCCCATTTAATTTAGCGTCCCGTCTAATCACAATCGTAAGTGATAAAACTATTTTAGCTGAACGCTTAGAGAACTTAGTTTTTTTATCTGCGCAAACAGCATTATCCGCAAGAAGTTATAGATTATGGAGTTGAAAGAGCAAAAAAAGAAGGACCTATTCATTTAAGGAAATCGAATAAAGTGGAATCCAAAAGCAATATAATACCTTTTGTCAGTACTTTTAATCCAAACAACTACAATATTTTTCCAATTGTAAAAGGTTGTGAAGATTACATGAAAAATAGCGACAGAATGAAATTGATTTTATCAAACAAGAAAATAATAAATTGCAAGCGTCAGCCTAAAAACCTTAAACGTATTTTATGTGCGTCAAAATTTGATTCGAAAATGCAAGATACTTCTGTCACTAAATGTATGCAAAAGCGTTGCAAAACATGTGATATTATTATATAGAGTGTAAAAATTATACATTCAAAAATGGTTTTAATTTCAAAATTAAAACTAATATGAATTGTACATCCAAAAATGTCATATACGCACTTATTTGTAGCAAATGCTCAGATTTTTATATTGGTCAGAAGGAATGGAATTGAGAAAGAGAGTTACATTACACCGACAACAAACCAAAACAGACCATCTCAGATATTTAACAGTAAACGAACATTGTCATATGTGTGCTAATGATAATTTTTTTATTTTACCAATATATCAAATGTCCAATTCAGATCTTTTAAAAAGAGAAAATAAAGAAATGTATTTCATTCAACTTATGAAACCTGTGCTAAATTCAGAACGGGACAAAGGAACTTCATATTAGTTTTTATTTCGTCCTCATGTTTTTGTTATTTTCTTCCAGAACCATTCACAATATCTTTATGTACCATGTCATGACGTAATCTTACTATGACGTCATTGTACTATGACGTCATGTTTTACAAATAAAAGAATTCACAACCCCTTGAGAGAACCGTGCATGAGCCTGAGAAAGCCGCCTAAGGGAGGAAAAAACTGTGCTTTAATAGTTTGTGTTTTTTTTATGTGTATGGAAACCATCACATGGACATATGTTTTCTTTTTTATTTTATGATTATAAATGATAGTGCTAGTGAGAACATTTATGTGAAAGATACAAAATTAACAATTAAAGTGAACACTAGTAACTTTAGTATTTAATAAAATATGTCAATGTGGTTTTGTACCTTGTGTTATAGGCTCAGTTTGGCCAGTCCACTTCAGCGCATCTCTGTATAGTCCAAGACATTGGAGGCCCGTCACTTCAGCGCATCTCTTTTATAGTCCCAGTTTATTGGAGGCCCCGTCACCTCAGTCGCATCCCTATATAGTCAGGACATTGGAGGCCCGTCCACTTCAGCGCATCTCTATATAGTCAGATATTGGAGGCCCGTCACTTCAGCGCATCTCTGTATACTTAGTTATTGGAGGCCCGTCATCTCAGCGCATCTCTATATAGTCAGACATTGGAGGCCTGTCACTTCAGCAGCGCATCTCTGTATACTCAGTTATTGAGAGCCCGTGACCTCAGCGCATCTCTATAAAGACTTACATTGGAGGCCCGTCACTTCAGCGCATCTCTGTATATCAGTGATTGTAGGCCCATCACTTCAGCGCATCTCTATATAATCTTGCATTGGAGGCCCGTCACCTCAGCGCATCTCTATATAGTCCTTACATTGGAGGCACGTCACCTCAGCGCATCTTTATATAGTCTTACATCTGAGGCCCGTCACCTCAGCGCATCTCTATATAATCTTGCATTGGAGGCCCTTCACCTCAGCACATCTCTATATAATCTTGCATTGGAGGCCCGTCACTTCAGCGCATCTCTATATAGTCTTACTTTGGAGGCCTGTCACCTCCGCGCATCTCTATATACTGTAGTCTTACTTTGGAGGCCTGTTATCTCAGCGCATCTCTATATAATCTTGCATTGGAGGCCTGTCACCTCAGCGCATCTCTATATAGTCTTACTTTGGAGGCCTGTCACCTCAGCGCGTCTCTATAAAGACTTGCATACCAAAGTACCATTAATACATCAAGCCCTCCATCCTTGAAACCTATGTGAGGCAGTTTTGCCAGGTACTGACAGTTGGTTCATGGTTTTTTCTGCGGAGTACTCCGGCTTTCCTCCACCAACAAACCTTGCACATCCTTTTATGATCCTGACTAAAACCCCAAACACTAATCAATATAGATATATAGATCATTCAATGGCGAGGGCTATCACATGTGTTTTTATGTAAAACGTATTTCATTTGATTTCATTTGACAGAACAAGGTACAGCAACATGGAAGGAGTCGTCAACTACGGACAAACCCTCAAAAGGTAAATAGTTAATGTTCAGATAGATTAAATAGACACATCTTTCGCAGACATAAAACACAACTCATCAATGAAGACCACGATGACCCCTATTTTTAGTTTATCAGCATTGCATGCAGTAAAAATAGCATTAAAATGTTTCCATGTTGATACCAGGAATCAAATTAAATCTGACCTAGGGGGACAATTTTCTGAAATATAACATTAATGGGAATTTGTTTACTTCATATATGATTCAGTTGATAGGTAATTAAAGATGTTTTATTAATTATATAAGTATAGTGAAAAACGCCTCATAGTAGGTAGAAATATGGACTCATGAGCACTTGCACCTTTAATTATGGATACTCTGGGTTATGTTCCCTAGCAGAGACACACCATAGTCTATAAAAGTGGCAGTGTTTCTGCTCCTGTTTCAACTCTTAATATGAAATAATTATTTTTTTATTATAAAAACACTTTTCAGACCAGGAAGAGAAGCTCTTTCATTTATGGAACACCAAGAAAGAGTGAGTACAATTATTCTTTTGAAAGTTTAATGTATTTACAAATAATCCTTAGTTTCATAAGGGTAAAATATTCCTTATGATACATCCATCACTTATTCATGAATGATCAGGAAACAATATAAGCAGCTAACGCGCACCATTGGATAAGCTGGAACACCCAATATATCTTACACATGAATTTAAATAAAAATATGACAACCGATGCTTTAATATTTTATGTATTTACTGTATATTTCTAATTTCAGTGAACAGCAATAACAAAGAAACTGGAGACAAGGTAAAGCTGTATATTTCACAGTATATTTTTTTTATTTTACAATTTCATCCACATTTCTTGAAAACAAATGTGCAAATGAAAGAAAGAAACAACATATCTCTCCGTCATTTAATGCATTAGTAGCCTGTTAGGGTCACATTGAAAAAAAATATTATGTTGGAAAAACGACTTAGTATGTCGTAATAACGACTTACTTATGTCGTAATAATGACTTAGTATCTCGTAAGAACGTCTAAGTTATGTAATAGTATCTCGTAAGAACGACTTAGTTATGTAATAATAACAACTTAGTTATGTCATAATAACGACTTAGAATGTCGTTTTATCGACTTAGTATGTCGTTTTATCGACTTAGTTATGTTGTTATAACAACTTAGTATGTCGTAATAACGACTGGTACATTTGAATGTTGTAAAAACGACCTAGCTATGTCGTTATAACCACAGGGGGCCAACTCAATGAAAATGGATGTTGTCATACATTTTTTTTTTGTATTTGGAGGATGGACTGATGAGTATATATCTCAGTATATGTCATTCAATCGGTTTAATCAGAGATATTCCGATACGTTTGTTTTCGCGGAAAATTTTGAATATTAACACGTATCGGAATACCTCTGACTAAACTCATTGAATGACATTGCAGGGGAAGTCACTCTAATCGCTCTTCACTAGGACGTTGCTTTCGATGTCACAAGTCAGAAAGCGCCGGTAATTTTGGATTAAAATATTGCGTTTGACTATATAGACATCGTTTATATGCTTGTGCATGGTTTGTGTGTGATTATGGATTATCGGAGGACTGATGCGTGATTATGACTCTAGGAAAACAGGTATAATATTGTGAAAAAATTAACTTTAATCGAGGTGGGGGTAAAAAAATCCAATATGGCGACTGTCGTCCCTTTCTCTGTTTTATAGTAAATATCCCGATTTTTTAATAATTTTTCAAATCTCGTAATTTTTGAAAAAAAAATCACATGACTGTCATATATCCTCATCAGTCCATCCTCCAAATACAAAAAAATGTATGACAACATCCTTTTTCATTGAGTTGGCCCCCTGTGGTTATAACGAACTAATATTTATTTTAATATGACCCTAACAGGCTTCCGTACATTATTGTTGTTCTCAAAATAAACCTATAACTTTGTTGTGCTTGTTATCCTAGAATATTACTACTAGCAGACCGAAAAGACAACGGTTAATGTCACCTACAGCTGAAAATATGAAAGCTATGCAAAAGGAACAGAAGAAAGTAAGTTAATTTTCTATTGAGTTTTTCAGCTCACATTATGGATAGAACATTTTTAGGTCACCTGACCATAAAGTCATAGTGACATATTGCAATAGTCGTTTTGTCCGTCCGTCGTTCTCTGTTGTGTGTAGTGCGTCGTTGGTTACCATTTCCTTGTGAACTCGATAACTTGAGTAAATGTAAACCGATCTTAATAAAACTTTGTATGTAGACTAAAATTCGAAAGATCTCGAACGAGTTTGAAAATCAACTTTATTTCAGTCTTTACTTAATTACGGAATAATTGCCCTTTGCGATAATAATAATTGAACCTTGTGAACATGATAATGTGAGTTAATATGCACCAATCTTAATGAAAACTTTGTATATAGACCTATTAGATCTATTTTCCTATTTCATGAACATCAGTTGGCTAGTAAATGACATAACTAATTTTTATCAAATATCAGGTGACTGTTAAGGACCATGGGCCTCTTGTTATTGAAAGTAAATAAATTTCTCCCGACAAGTAAAGTCTTTTCATGAACAAGACATCAGTTGGCTAGTAAATGACATCACTAATTTTTATCAAATATCAGGTGACTGTTAAGGACCATGGGCCTCTTGTTATAGAAAGTAAATAAATTTCTCCCGACAAGTAAAGTCTTAACAAAGTCACTGGAGACAAGGTAAAGCTGTGCTACATTATATTTCTTTTCTTCACAATTTCATGCACACATCATGAAAACAAATTGGCAAATGAAAAAAACAACATCACATTTTCTTGTAATTTAATGCATGAGATTTGCTTACAAATTAACAATAACTTTGTGTGCTTGTTTATCTCAGAGTATCACAACCACAAGAAATCGATTAGCGCCGCCTAGTGATTCAGAACAGAAAGCTTGGGATGAGGAACTGAAGAAACGAAGTAGCTTTTTAATTAATAATTGGGTATTTCAGCTCACCTTTTTTATAAAGGAACATTAATTTCATAGGAAATAAATTAACTTTTAACAAAAGATAAGGTCTTAACTTGCATAGAAAACAGTTAATATAGGAAATCATTTTCAGAAGTTTTTGATTTAGTGAAAGGCTCATTACATTTCCTAAACCAAAAGTCATAAGTTTATTAAAATGACTTTATATATTTAAGCATCAGAATATCTATATTCATGATCTAAAATGAAGTAATAATTAAAACACCAAACTTATGCAAGATTTCTTGTGTAAATCCATTTCAATAGTGAAGGTTAAGTTCACGAACCTGCTGTATCCCAAATGGAATGCACTGTACCAGCCTAACCATACAAGTGTTTTTGTTTCTTGAAGCTTACCACTTGGATGCATGATGGTGGAATAAAGATATTTCATTTGCCAGCAAAATGTTTTCTTGTACTTGGTTGAAAACAAGACCAAGAGTATTTTTACTGTATCTTATGGAATAACCTAGCTAGATTATTTACTTCAATGTATGCCAATTATTAAAAGCGTATATTTCATGGGGTGCCGCCATCATTGAAAAATCAAAACGCATCTGTGCAACTGCTACAAATCCACAAAATGAATAGTAACACATGGTTTATGTCCCCAACCAAACACTACTGAAACTATACTTGAAGAAAAAATATATTGCCCTTCTGTTATTTAAAACATCATTTGGCTCTAATATCACATATGTCAAATATTCAATAATACATATTGATATATAAGCCTGGTGTAAAGTTACAAAGTATAGGCCATATATGTTCAGTTAATCTGTAGTATAATTAAAAGTGTAGTATGAATGATAAAATTCATGTCGTTGTGACTTTTAGATTTCTGAGCGGTCTCATTTTAAATCTACGGTAGTAACATAATACACCTCCATTTATATGGCTTCAGGTAGAGTACAGCTATATCAGTATACAGCAAGACACACTTATAACAAATAGGCTTACAAAAAAGGAATGGTTGTAACATTGTGAGTTTTATTTTGTGAGATGATTACACTGTGTATTCTCAGAATTTGCCATTTTATGTTTGTTTTTCCTATCTTATTTGCCATTTCAATATCTTTCTTGATGTATGGATTTATTAAATTGAATTGAAGATTTTATAACTGTCCACTTAAACTTATAATGCAATTATTAGGCCAAAGGTTGAATATTAAACTGACACATAATCTTTAGTCTGTAGATACCATTCCTGTATCCCACTCCTGACGCTGATCTTCCATCAGGTAAATTGCCAAGGTAATTAAAGAGAGTTAATGATCAATGGAAACTGCAATGTACTATAATTGTAAGAAATGGTTACTATTTAAAAGATATGGAAAAGAAAGAATTAAATCACAAGAATGCCATAGTGACCCTTTCACCGTTATAATGTATGATCTAGCTTTTAATAGGAAGATCAAATAACCAGCATATACGAAGCTTAACCTGAACAATCCAGAAACACATTCATACCAAAACTGTAACCAAAAAAATATATTCTGCATCATAGGTCCGACCATATCTCCTTGGTCCCATGTAGCATCAAATGTTATGGTACAGTAAAACATATTTACAACAAGAGGGCCACGGGCCTTAACGGTCACCTGAGTTAGAATATATAATGAAACAAGTAATGAAACAAATTAAAGACATATAAACACTATATGCTGGGCCTTGAAGTTGGTCAGTGATTTATAAATTTGACTTTTAAGACTATGAAGAGTATTTGCTTCCATCAAACCTTTGAACTTTTAATCATTTTGACCCTGTTTGGTCCTGCCCCTCTGGTCCCCCAGGGGGTCATCGAGGACGGATATGGATGTTAAAAATGCTATATCTTAGGCTTATAATTCTAATCAAGATTGACTAATTTCCTATGGGCATCTTTCCTATATAAACTATAGTAAACTTGACCCCCTCCCCAGGGGAAACAGCGAGACCCCAGGGTCATATAATTCACAATTTTTGTAAAGGACCTTAAGACCATTATATTTATGGAAAGTATTTGATTCTACCATTTCCAGAATTTCAGAAGAAGATTTTTGAAGTTTTAGCCTATTTGACCGTTTTTGACCCCGCTCCTAAGGCCCCTGGGGGTCAGTCATTGAAAATGTGTTAATAGGATTAAATGGCCATCTCATACTGATAATTCTGACAACATTTGACTCATTTCCTATTACAAATGACCAAATAATGCGCAAAAATATTAACTATAGTAAATTTAACCCCCTCCCCAGGGGGAAACTAGAGACCCCAGGGTCTTGTTTGTTTGTTTGATTAATTAACGTCCTATTAACAGCTATGGTCATGTAAGGACGGCCTCCCATGTATGCGGTGTGTTGTGTGTATGTATGTTGTGCGATGTGCGTGTTTTGGGAGACTGTAATTCACAATTTTTGTAAAGGACCATTATACTTTTCTATCTATGAAGAGTATTTGATTCTACCACATCTGTGAGTAGAGAAGATTTTTGAAATTTTACTCAATTTTACCCCTTTTGGCCCCTCCCAAAGCCCCCTGAGTGGTGGGGACCATATAATTCACAATTTTGATTTGCCTTATGCCTTAGAAGGTTTGTGTAAAATTTCATTGAAATTGCTTCAGATATTTTGGAGAAGAAGACGAAAATGTAAATTGTTTACGGACATACAACGGACGACGCATGACGGACGACGACGGAAAAAAGGCGATTAGAATAGGTCACTTGAGATTTCGTCTCAGGTGACCTAACAAATCTGTGGTTGATATAATGCAGTTATGTTCATACTTCGTAAAGGTTCTGTTGAGATATCTACATTGACAGTGTAAGTTACTACAAAGGACTATAGCGAAGTGATTTTGTTGTACACTCTGATTCATGGCGTGGCTTTGAAGTTGCGCATGGTTTTCTGTAATCTCCAACGTTTCTGCAAGCCTGTACTTGGTCAGTTTTTTTTAACTCACCTGGTCCAAAGGGCGATTGAGTTATGTCATGAGGTGGCATCTGTTGTTTGTCCATCTACATTTCTTATCAATTGCTACTAGTATTCATAGAGTTCTAAATGGATTGTTTGTTTGATTAATTAACGCCCTATTAACAGCTATGGTCATGTAAGGATGTAATGGATTGTAACCAAATTTAGCCGGAAACATTATCTGAGCAAGGTAGGGAATGAGAACAGATTTAATTTATGTCAAATAAATTATAAACAAGAGGCCCATGGGCCTTAGCGGTCACCTGAGTAAGAATATATAATGAAACAAATAATGAAACAAATTAAAGACATATAAACACTATATGCTGGGCCTTGAAGTTGGTCAGTGATTTATAAATTTGACTCTTTAGACTATGAAGAGTATTTGCTTCAATCAAACCTGTGAACTAGCTTAGAGGTATTTTTTGAAATTTTAATCATTTTGACCCTTTTTTGGTCCTGCCCCTCTGGTCCCCCAAGGGGTCATCGAGGACAGATATGAATGTTTAAAATGCTATATCTTAGGCTAAATATTCTTATCAAGTTTGACTTATTTCCTACAAAGATTGGGCAAATAATGTTCACAAATATATTTTTCCTATATAAACTATAGTAAACTTGACCCCCTCCCCAAGGGGAAACGTGAGACCCCAGGGTCATATAATTCACAATTTTTGTAAAGGACCTTAAGACCTTTCTATTTATGAAAAGTATTTGATTCTACCATTTCCAGAATTTCAGAAGAAGATTTTTGAAGTTTTAGCCTATTTGACCCTTTTTTAGCCCCATCCCTCTGCCCCCAGGGGGTCGGCCAGGACCAATGTGGAAATGATATTAAAATGCTATCTCAGGCTAATAATTCTAACCAAGTTTGACTCGTTTCCAATGAAAATTGAGCAAAACATTCTCATAAATGTGTTTTTCCCTATATAAACTATAGTAAACTTGACCCCCTCCCCAGGGGGAAACGTGAGACCCCAGGGTCATATAATTCACAATTTTTGTAAAGGACCTTAAGACCTTTCTATTTATGAAAAGTATTTGATTCTACCATTTCCAGAATTTCAGAAGAAGATTTTTGAAGTTTTAGCCTATTTGACCCTTTTTTAGCCCCATCCCTCTGCCCCCAGGGGGTCGGCCAGGACCAATGTGGAAATGATATTAAAATGCTATCTCAGGCTAATAATTCTAACCAAGTTTGACTCGTTTCCAATGAAAATTGAGCAAAACATTCTCATAAATGTGTTTTCCCTATATAAACTTTAGTAAACTTGACCCCCTCCCCAGGGGGAAACGTGAGACCCCAGGGTCATATAATTCACAATTTTTGTAAAGGACCTTAAGACCTTTCTATTTATGAAAAGTATTTGATTCTACCATTTCCAGAATTTCAGAAGAAGATTTTTGAAGTTTTAGCCTATTTGACCATTTTTTAGCCCCACCCCTCTGCCCCCAGGGGGTCGGCCAGGACCAATGTGGATATGATATTAAAATGCTATCTCAGGCTAATAATTCTAACCAAGTTTGACTCGTTTCCAATGAAAATTGAGCAAAACATTCTCATAAATGTATTTTCCCTATATAAACTATAGTAAACTTGACCCCCTCCCCAGGGGGAAACGTGAGACCCCAGGGTCATAAAATTCACAATTTTTGTAAAGGACCTTAAGACCTTTCTATTTATAAAAAGTATTTGATTCTACCATTTCCAGAATTTCAGAAGAAGATTTTTGAAGTTTTAGCCTATTTTACCCCTTTTGACCCCGCCCCTAAAGCCCCTTGGGGAAAGTCATAGAAAATTTGTTAATAGGATTAAATGGCCAATCTCATACTGATAATTCAGACAACATTTGACTCATTTCCTATTACAAATGACCAAATAATAAGCAAAAATGTGTTTTCCCAATATAAACTATAGTAAATTTAACCCCCTCCCCCAGGGGGAAACTAGAGACCCCAGGGTCATATAATTCACATATTTGTAAAGGACCTTAAGACCTTTCTATTTATGAAAAGTATTTGATTCTACCATTTCCAGAATTTCAGAAGAAGATTTTTGAAGTTTTAGCCTATATATATTTGACCCTTTTTTAGCCCCACCCCTCTGCCCCCAGGGGGTCGGCCAGGACCAATGTGGATATGATATTAAAATGCTATCTCAGGCTAATAATTCTAACCAAGTTTGACTCGTTTCCAATGAAAATTGAGCAAAACATTCTCATAAATGTATTTTCCCTATATAAACTATAGTAAACTTGACCCCCTCCCCAGGGGGAAACGTGTGAGACCCCAGGGTCATATAATTCACAATTTTTGTAAAGGACCTTAAGACCTTTCTATCTATGAAGAGTATTTGATTCTACCACATCTGTGAGTAGAGAAGAAAGATTTTTGAAATTTTACTCAATTTTACCCCTTTTGGACCCTCCCACAGCCCCCTGGGGGGTGGGGACCATATAATTCACAATTTTTATTGGCCTTATGCCTAAGAAGGTTTGTGCAAAATTTCATTGAAATTGCTTCAGCAGTTTTGGAGAAGAAGTCAAAAATGTAAATTGTTTACGGACATACGACGGACGACGCACACCGCACGACGCACGACGCACGACGGACGACGGACGACGATGGACAAAAGGCGATTAGAATAGGTCACTTGAGACTTCGTCTCAGGTGACCTAAAAATTGGCTCTGACCCCCTTGAGCAGAAAGAATGGGTACCAATAGGGAAATAAAAGCTAAATCAATGATCCTGTATCCAGAACATTACTTTGCATTACAATACCCAGGTGAGCGATACAGGCTCTCTCGGCCTCTTGTTTCATGATATGCCTTCATTTGTACTATGAATGGATAATAATGATAGTTAAGTACCAGATAACACCAGGAGTATCAAGGATAATAGTAACTTGATATAGATGAAAGACTACTCACTTTGAAAATTACATGCTATTTTATTGCTATCCAGCTCTTTTCATGAAATTACCAAATCAAAGACAAACATATGGATATGGTCTGATGGAGATTGAAGCAAAGGTACACCATTTGTTTGTTTAAATGCAATTTAAACTAGAACTGTTACCAGAGTGACCGACTGTTACATCCCACTTGGGTTAATTGGACCTTAATCTGTTATAACTCCATTAATAGGGGATATTACAGAACCCTAAATAGTTTATTCAAGTCCCCTTTATGTCAGGGCTCTGTGTACTAAATGTTAAAATCTGTCATACATTTTATGAGGAGTTCGCCAGACAAAGTTCTGTTGACAGACAGACAGACAGACAGGCATACAACCAAATTCCAATTGTCCTGCTTACTTTGTTGTGTGGGGTATACTTATTAATGATATCAGTTCATTTCTATACAATTAAATCAGTCTCCTGTTAAGAAAAGTTATAAACGTTGTTACATGAACGAATAACAGAAATGAGAAACCAGCAGCTAAATACAAAACACAATTTAATTATATATACAATATTATACAGAGATGGTTTACAATATCTAAAGTAATTGGTGGTGGTACAAGAGTAATACGATGATTTAAAGTGTTACTTATCTGTATGTGAATGTCCTGGTATAATCCTTGATCCTTCCAGGTTTCAAATTAACAATAATCACAAATCCACAAGGAAAATGAATGTCCACAGATGATTTGTAAAGTTCCAGGCAATATGAATAAATCAACACAAAGTGTTGTAATAATCCACAGATAAAGTCACAATAGCTCTCCCAATAGAATCTTATATGGCACTGTACAATTCTTTATATGTCTCATTACAGGTCTCATTACAGTTCTGATTAGCCTTGGACAGTTGGAGTATATATAGCTAAACCCTAGTTCATGAATATTGGAGAACCTTCTACTTCTAGAAATATCTAACTAAAAACAGTAAACAAATAAACACACAGAACTTTCTGGAAATAGATCATTCTAGATCTCTACTTATAATCAACATGTTTACAAACGTATTTGTTTATACATGATAATATTCTAGAAAGTTCTATAACCTAAATCAATGATATGAACTTTATAGGATGTATTGAGAATAAAGCTATAGGAGTTAATTCCCTTATCTCATAACTACATGTATTTAGTGTCATACATAACAACGTATACGAGAAATTTCTTTGTCCGCAAGTTTTCCTTGTTATTGAGCATGTATCTGGTACACTGGTAAGGATATAATTTAGGACTAAGAAATAAGTTCCATAAGTTTGATGTTCATGAATGAAAATAGTCTTCTGAATAGAAGTATAAGGTCATCATCACGATGGTTTAATCTGAAACAATCTAATTACTGCCACTCAAAGTCATATCAACCACATGCATGTAAAGGACTTTGTATCCAATGTTTTTTTTGTTGTTTTTTTTTCATTACAGGCATTGATGGCAATCGAGATGTGGGTCATGAAGACGTTTTCCAAAATAATCTCATGTGAATTTTGCAAAAAAAATATATACAAAAATGTTTTCCAATAACAAATGTATCAGAATGAAACTCCTTCATTTTGTTAAATAATAATGTGTTTTGATTAAGATATTAATAAATTATCACAAGAAAATTTAACAATGTCGGCAATTCCATGCGATATGTTAAATGGTGTTTAAGTACAGTAAGACATTATATAAAGTATTCAATACAATTAACTCCTATTCTGTTCTCTCTGTTTGGAGTAGCCGGTACACAAGTTGGTCAACAGTGCGTGGTGCTGAGAAAGAACTGATGGATGTGATCAGGGAATCGTCGGTGTAAGTAAAACTTAATATGTTCATTCATGCTACAAGGCTCAAACTGTTAAAGATAATTTGATTTGCTTTGTCTGGTCCCAAATTCTTGAATCTTGTCTCGGTTCTCGTACAGATATGACACTTTCCCCACATTACATAATCATATGTTCATTGAAAAACCAAACATTAGCGTCATGCGTAACTTATTGTGAGATACTATGATACAGTATTATCATGGGGAAAGGCTATCAAAATATGCATGAAAATGAAACTGTAATTGCATTCTGTAAAGGGCTTAATAAAGTTAGTAATTCATACTTAAGATATATGTGTCATATTTTTCATATTTGCGAATCAAGAAGAGCTTCTAATAGGTCCTTCTCCACCGAAAATTACCAACATTTTGAAAATTACAATACTTTAAATGCACAGGTTTTATTTTTAGAAATACAAATAAGGACTGCCAAAAAACGTCTACAGTGCACTGAAATTAGTACACAGTGTCAGACCATGAAGCCAACTTGTTGCCTACAATTTCATTTCACATTTTTACAGTATTTCTAATAATTATTAAGTAATTAAAGAAACATGAATTATAGAACCACGAATTTTACAATGCATAACATCTGTGTTCTCACTAACGTTTATAAGGCATCATGTATGTTTCCTTGTCCATTTGAAAGATTTACACAGCTTTATTGATCAAACCAGATGGTTTCAATATATTACTAAAGAAAAAATAATATGTCAAATATTTGCCAATTAATTTACAGCACATATAACTTTAATCATAACTCCACTATTCTGGGGATGACTTGAAACTGTATGTTTACTTTAACAGATGTATGTACCACGAGTACAGAAAGATTTAAAATATGGCAGATCTTTTCGCCAAGAACTTATATTTTGGTTCGTGAATAAGCAGCAAAATTATATTCAAGGCAATTGTGATAAACCAATAAAATCATGTTATATATTAGGAATACATTTATTATTCAAAAAACATGACCATGTAAATTTAGTGCGAGTCTGGCAGTATTATTGGTAATTAGAGTAATGCTTAGATGTTATGGGGTTTATATATGTTAAATAGAATAAATGTAATATGTTAAAACGCAATATATATAAAAGTAATAGATAAAGTATCAAAAATATATTTTAACATAATTACATGTAGAGAATTACAGATGAATAACATATGAGAGTAATAGATATAAAGTATCTACTATACTAATTATGTTCTCCGCCTCCATAAAATGTATGATTTACAAATTTAGTAAATTGTCATAATGTACATGTGTGTGTTTGAAAGGCTTGGTAGATATCTAATATTTGGTTGATTCACAGGTATATATTCAATCTATATCAACATCATAACATTCCAACAATTTGTGAACATATTATGTATCATGTTGTTGATCAATCCAACACTGAAACATACACTTTTTCAATAATGAATTTATAAAGCTACAATTTTATTTAATGTAGTGTCAGTACAATTCCAATTATTCTTATGTTTTGCTTGATTTTGCATGTGTACATTACAAAAAAGAAAACAGCTGATCAATAGCATGGTGGGCATTATAATAAGCAGTTGCTATAAATTATTTTTTTCTCTGTCACATACTCTGGAATAGACAATCAATGTATGTTATAATACAAAATTGCTGATGGTGTAAATCATGTAAGTTATTTGTCTCTGTGAAGTCATCATTTCAAAAGACAAATTCTGATGTAAAGGAAGTGATATTATGTAAACTTCATACCACCAACGGCAATGACAATGATAAAGTGATGCAGCAAAGGACACTACGACTTTGTAAATATCCATTACATTTCATTATCATTCAGTGGTTGAGTTAATTGTCTTGTGACTTAAAAAACTACAGTATAAAATACAGTTGACCATGTTTGAAAACTTGTTATGATATACATGTACATGTTTACTACATTTTTGTTGCAATGATTGATGTCATTGTTATATCAGTTGTTGCTAATAATTGATATTTTTTCGTTTGTAAATAATGAGTGAATAAAAATTATTGTAATGACATTTGAATTCATGAAAATCTGAAGGGCTTTTGTTAGCGGACAAAATTTGCCAACAATACGGTACTAGAATTACACATGATTTACTGCATTATGCAGAAGGAAATAACAACCATGGATGGTTAATTTTAATTAAAAAGGCCTTTCACTACCTATCATATCATGGGAATTCCTGTACAATGTTTTGTTGTATTTTACCTTTTCTGAAAGTGTTATTAGATTGAACTTATTAATCAATGATGATACTTAAGTATCTTTCCTACAATTATTTTTTCCTCTTTTTTACCACTGTGGATGTAGACATTGA